>NC_069500.1:637728493-637840993 GCF_027579735.1 Bombina bombina | reverse complement strand
GTGTAGATGGTTGGAATTGCTGTGTAAAAGCATCATGTCTTATTACTTTTTATAACAGCATGACTACTTTTGTACAAGTTACCAGCCTAATAGTGAACGCAGCCAAAAACAAAATATTTGTCAACGAAAGCTAAATAACACTACGAGCACAATGTCATGGTGTTTTAGTAGGGCTTAAAGGCTGAACAATGTGAATGATTAACACAGTACAAATAAAACACTATGAAAATAATCCATGCAGGGAAATCTCAGACTTTGCCTTCAAACTGGTACAGTACATTCTTTAGGAGATAGATAAGGACACATAAAACAAGTTGATATCCTTATTTAACCTCTTCAACCTTCCTCCGCTTCCCCCTCCTTTTATAATAAACATGGAGTACTGCGCTCTGTGTCCTTAAGTGACAGACAACTCTGATCTCAGTAAATTAATTGTAAAGTTGCATTCACCTCCTCTGATCTCAGTAAATTAATTATGAAGTTACAGTAACTTCTGAAAACCTGTCATATTGTCTTAATAAAGCTAAAATAGAATTTTTTTTTATATAAAAAGAACACCCAAAAAAATAATATATTAATATACAAATTAAGCTCCATTTCTTATGGGATGCTGTTGAGCCTTTTTGTTCAAGTGAATTAGATTAGAGGCTGAGAAACTCCAATAGTAATATAATAATAAAGAATTTAGTGCTGCCAATTTGCGCCCAGACCCAAAGATTAAGCACCACGGGCCTTAAAACCCAGTCAATGACCAGGCCAAATACTAAGCACATTAGCATCATAGTTTTGATTTTATGTTGCAACATTTATTTGCGAAGAGTGGCTAGACCACTGGTATGTTGTACAATACCCTTGCAGGAATTTTTTATTGCAGTCCTGTCTTGTCCTCGAGCCAACATGTTAAATGGAGCAGCACGAGTGTAGTGACCAATGGCTGAAATAAACTTCTCTAGAGACCAGAACAAAGTATCTTCCTCAAATTGCACATCCCAACCAAATATTCTTTGCATCAGAATGCTACCAGCACATTTAGAGTTCAGACAAGTATGTGTGAGCCCATTAACTTCAGTGTTTTAAAAATGTATTTGGTTAAATGATGGAAGCTACCACTTACAGAGCGGCTGCTGCATTGTAAAGCGACATTCAACATTCCAAATGGTCACCATAACAGACAGGAGCTTAGGAGCCTGCACGTGTCTTCAGCACTATATCGCAACAGTGTTTGCAACAATGTTATTTATTTATATAAAGCTTAAGACACATGCACACTATTGAGCCTACATACTTATGCTCTCATGGAAAGGAGCTAGGTTCAAACCAAAGATCCCAAGAGGCAGAGATACATTTAACAGTAGATGGAAATTGGAGAGGTTTTTTTGTACACTGTCTAAATCATAAAAATGTTATTATTGATTTCCATGTCCCTTTAAGTTCCTGCTCATCCTTCATGAATTCAAAATGTTTTGTGTCCTCTCCCATAGAACTGTTCACGTAATGTGAGGCAAACAACCAAGTTCAAAGCCAAAGTAGCTGCTGTAAGAATTGCTGGCAGTTCAGACAACAGAAGAAAGCTCTGGCCTTGGCATTTCATTTGATTGGGAATCCTGAGATCAGGGTGTTACACAGTAGTATGTCGCTTGCCAGCAAGCTGGGCTTCCCTACTGATTCAGGTTTGGCAATGATATGGCTCTTCACCCTGCTGCCAGTCTAGCTGCCAAGGAGACAGGACCAGCTCTGCACTTCCTGTCTTCCTCTTTGTCCTGGCTGAGGATGAACTGGAGTGTGCCAAGTGAACAGTGCCAAGAACTCCTTCCAGCAATGGTCAGCTCAGCAAGGGCCAACATCACCTGTGCTACTGAGAATCCAAATGCTGATGGGAATTCAGGCTTTTAAAGTACCAACTCTTCAATTTCATTTAACAGTATAAATGAATATGAAAAACCTGTTTGCTTTCATCTGTGAAAGAGTTTTAAAGTGATGGAGATGGGCTTTAAAGGACCAGTCAACACAGTGGATTTGCATAATCAACAATTGAAAGATAACAAGACAATGCAATAGCACTTAGTCTGAACTTCAAATGAGTAGTAGATTTTTTTTCTGACAATTTTAAAAGTTATGTCTTTTTCCACTCCCCCTGTACCATGTGACAGCCATCAGCCAATCACAAATGCATACACGTACCATGTGACAGCCACCAGCCATTCACAAATGCATACACACTTATTCTTGCACATGCTCAGTAGGAGCTGGTGACTCAAAAAGTTTAAATATAAAAATACTGTGCACATTTAGTTAATGGAAGTAAATTGGAAAGTTGTTTAAAATGGCATGCTCTATCTGAATAATGAAAGTTTAATTTTGATTGAGTGTCCCTTTAAATACTCACTACATATTGATTCTGGTTATCAAATATAGCATCACTTGAATTACTCTGAAGGATTAATTTTGTCTTATTAATACCAAACATTACCCTTAAGTGCTGGCTCTGCCTATGTAAATCACATCTGCTTCTGAGGCAGACATACCATCAGTCTAGTATACCATCTAAACATCAGTGGTATTAGCAATATTACTGCCTACAAGGTGCCACATTTAAGTTGTTGCCTGTTAGAGCTAGAACCTGTTAGGTATTAGAATTTAGGGTTAGGTTTAGTTGTGTTTATCCAATGGTAAGAGTTAGGGTTAGGAATAGGCAAATTCAGATTTAATAGACATACATATTCAACAGTTGTCTGGGTTTACATTTTGAATTTCCATTAAAGGGACACTGAACCCATTTTTTGTGTGTGATTCAGATAGAGCATGAAATTTTAAGCAACTTTCTAATTTACTCCTATTATCAGATTTTCTTCATTCTCTTTATTTGAAAAGCAAGAATATACATTTAGATGTCGGACCATTTTTGGTGAACAACCAGGGTTGACCTTGCTGATTGGTGGATAAATTCACCCACCAATAAACAAGTGCTGCCCAGTGTCTGAACTAAAAATTGTCTGACTCCTTAGCTTAGATGCCATCCTTTTAAATTAAAGATAGCAAGAGAACGAAGAAAAAAAATTTGATAATAGGAGTAAATTAGAAAGTTGCTAAAATTGTATGCTCTATCTGAATCACGAAAGAAATAAATTTGGGTTCAGTGTCCCTTTAAGAGACTACTTAAACCAGGAATTTCTCTGCCTCTTCACTGCTTAAACTCTGGCATACATTTGTTGCAAGTGAATTGAATTGTAATTGTGCTAAATGTTAACTAATACAGCACATTTACATATGTTTCTGACACGGAATAGAATTATAAGTGTGCTAAAATGATAGCTACAAGTACTGTGCAACGAGATTTATATCTGTCTGTGACAACGCTATTTCCATATGTGGCTAGTCTGCATTAGATTGCTGTCTTTCCTGGCAACATCTATAGCAAAAGCATCCAGTAGAACCACTTTGCAGAGTGAGGGAAGTGGCACTGAATGAACCAACAGCAGATCTTTCCAAACAGTTTTGCATTATGGAGAAGAGAGCATGAAACTTGGCTGTCCGTTACCTTTGAGGTTGGAAATACTTTGCTTGCGGTTTGCATTTGTGGCATTAGACTGAAGTGCTCCACTTTTAAGATATTAAATCTTCAGCTTATAATTAATATCTTTATGTCTCTTAATGTTAATTACAGAACTATTTACACTTTTAATCATTGTTAAATCTGTTTTAGTTGTACTGCTCCAGGAAGCAGCAGAAAACAAAGTGCTAAAATGGAGGTAGAGTTCCTTTAACCCTCCGCTGCCAGGAACTAAAGTCCTGTAGCTCCTTTGTCAGCAGGGGCTTAAGGGTCCTTGTATTTATTGTTCACATTTTTATAAAGATGTTTTGTTATGAAAAACTGATATAGTTCATATTTAAAATGTTATTGGCATGACGGAAAATGCAATAAACTATTAAAAAACACATATAGCTGTGGACTAGTTTTAAATCTGATGCTTTTTTTTTCTTAGTATTGAATCCAGATTTTCTAGTGTTTTTCCATTATATAATGTTTTAGGACCAGGCTAAATAATTCACTTAACAAATCCACTTCTGTCATTGATGCTGACCACAGTAGAATTTGAGATTCTTCTCTGGATAGTGACCATAACTATTTAAAGCAAGTAATATCAAGCTGCAATTGAAACCTTTCTGTTGGATTGCATATTTTTTAATATGAGATACCTTAATCCCTACGTGACACAAACAAATTGACCTTATAGTGCTGAAAACAGTTATCCTAAGTCTTATCCAGTGTGTGTGTGTATATGTATATATAAATATATATATGGTGTGTATATATACTGTGTGTATATATATATATATTTATATATATATATATATATATATATATATACACACACACACACACACACACACACACACACACACACACATATATATATATATATATATATATATATACACAGTGGGGCAAAAAAGTATTTAGTCAGCCACCAATTGTGCAAGTTCTCCCACTTAAGACGATGAGAGAGGCCTGTCATTTTCATCATAGGTATACCTCAACTATGAGAGACAAAATGTGGAAACAAATCCAGACAATCACATTGTCTGATTTGGAAAGAATTTATTTGCATATTATGGTGGAAAATAAGTATTTGGTCACCTACAAACAAGCAAGATTTCTGGCTCTTATAGACCTGTATCTTCTTCTTTAAGAGGCTCCTCTATCCTCCACTCATTACCTGTATTAATGCCACCTGTTTGAACTTGTTATCAGTATAAAAGACACCTGTCCACAACCTCAAACAGTCACACTCCAAACTCCACTATGGTGAAGACCAAAGAGCTGTCGAAGGACACCAGAAACAAAATTGTAGACCTGTACCAGGCTGGGAAGGCTGAATCTGCAATAGGCAAGCACCAGAAATCAACTGTGGGAGCAATAATTAGAAAATAGAAGACATACAAGACCACTGATTATCTCCCTCGATCTGGGGCTCCACACAAGATCTCACCCCGTGGGGTCAAAATGATCACAAGAACGGTGAGCAAACATCCCAGAACCACACGGGGGGATCTAGTGAATGACCTGCAGAGAGCTGGGACCAACGTAACAAAGGCTACCATCACTAACACACTATGCCGCCAGGGACTCAGATCCTGCAGTGCCAGACGTGTCCCCCTGCTTAAGCCAGTACATGTCCGGGCCCGTCTGAAGTATGCTAGAGAGCATTTGGATGATCCAGAAGCGGATTGGGAGAATGTCATATGGTAAGATGAAACCAAAGTAGAACTGTTTGGTAGAAACACAACTCGTCGTGTTTGGAGGAGAGAGAATGCTGAGTTGCAACCAAAAAACACCATACCTACTGTGAAGCATGAGGGTGGCAACATCATGCTTTGGGGCTGTTTCTCTGCAAAGGGAACAGGATGACTGATCCGTGTACATGAAAGAATGAATGGGGCCATGTATCGTGAGATTTTGAGTGCAAACCTCCTTCCATCAGCAAGGGCATTGAAGATGAAACATGGCTGGGTCTTTCAGCATGACAATGATCCCAAACACACCGCCCGGGCAACGAAAGAGTGGCTTCGTAAGAAGCATTTCAAGGTCCTGGAGTGGCCTAGCCAGTCTCCAGATCTCAACCCCATAGAAAACCTTTGGAGGGAGTTGAAAGCCCGTGTTGCCCAGCGACAGCCCCAAAACATCACTGTTCTAGAGGAGATCTGCATGCAGGAATGGGCCAACATACCAGCAACAGTGTGTGACAACCTTGTGAAGACTTACAGAAAACATTTGACCTTTGTCATTGCCAACAAAGGATATATAACAAAGTATTGAGACAATGTGATTGTCTGGATTTGTTTCCACATTTTGTCTCTCATAGTTGAGGTATACCTATGATGAAAATTACAGGCCTCTCTCATCTTCTTAAGTGGGAGAACTTGCACAATTGGTGGCTGACTAAATACTTTTTTGCCCACTGTATATATATATATATATATATAACATTTTCTTTATGTGAGTAGTTTCTCTGCTTTTTTATATTTAAGTGAAATTTTGAACTCTACAAATATTAACTAATAACTAAAAATAAAATAAAAAATATGAGGATCTACAGAGCCTGTAGTTAAGTAATTTAACCCCTTAACGACTGAGGACGTGCAGGGTACGTCCTCAGAAAAAAGGCAGTTAGCGCCTGAGAACGTACCCTGCACGTCCTCAGTGTGGAAAGCAGCTGGAAGCGATCCTGCTCGCTTCCTGATGCTTTCCGGTTATTGCAGTGATGCCTCGATATGGAGGCATCCTGCAATAACCTTTTTAAGCCATCCGGTGCAGAGAGAGCCACTCTGTGGCCCTCTCTGCACCGGAGATCGGTGGCTTACTGCGTTGGTGGGTGGGAGCCGGACCGGGAGGCGGGTGGCGGCCATCGATGGCCCTGGTTATGTGAAGGGGGACGGGATCGTGGGCGGGGGTGGCTGGGGGCACGCACGCGCGCGTGCACAGGAGGGTGAGGGCGGGCGCGTGCACGGGGAGGGAGCGGGTGGGAACCGCTACACTACAGAAAATTTTGAAAAGAAAAAATGTTAAAAAAAAAATGTCAAATATATATATAAAAAAAAAAGATCAGCAAGGTGGTGGGGGTTTGTCTGTGTGGTTAAGCTACACTACAGAAAAAACAAAAAAGCACTTTTTATTGCAAACTGGGTACTGGCAGACAGCTGCCAGTACCCAAGATGGCCCCCAATAAGGCAGAGGGGAGGGTTAGAGAGCGGTTTTGGGGGGGATCAGGGAGGTTGGGGGCTATTTTAGTACTGGCAGACTTTCTGCCAGTACTTAAGATGGCGGGGACAATTGTGGGGTGGGGGAGGGAAGGGAGCTGTTTGGGAGGGATCAGGGGGTGGGATGTGTCAGATGGGAGGCTGATCTCTACACTAAAGCTAAAATTAACCCTGCAAGCTCCCTACAAACTCCCTAATTAACCCCTTCACTGCTAGCGTGTGAGGCGCAGCAGGATTTAGCGGCCTTCTAATTACCAGAAAGCAACGCCAAAGTCATATGTCTGCTATTTCTGAACAAAGGGGATCCCAGACAAGCATTTACAACCATTTGTGCCATAATTGCACAAGCTGTTTGTAAATGATTTCAGTGAGAAACCTAAAATTGTGAAAAATTTTACGTTTTTTTTAATTTGATCGCATTTGGCGGTGAAATGGTATACCAAAATGTGCCTAGATCAATACTTGGGGCTGTCTACTACACTACACTAAAGCTAAAATTAACCCTACAAGCTCCCTAAAAGCTCCCTAATTAACCCCTTAACTGCTGGGCATAATACACTTGTGGTGCGCAGTGGCATTTAGCAGCCTTCTAATTACCAAAAAGCAACGCCAAAGCCATATATGCCTGCTATTTCTGAACAAAGGGGATCCCAGAGAAGAATTTACAACCATTTATGCCATAATTGCACAAGTTGTTTGTAAATAATTTCAGTGAGAAACCGAAAGTTTGTGAAAACATTTGTGAAAAAGTGAACGATTTTTTGTATTTGATCGCATTTGGCGGTGAAATGGTGGTATGAAATATACCAAAATTTGCCTAGATCAATACTTTTGGGAATACTTTGGGATGTCTACTAAAAAAAGATATATACATGTCAAGGGATATTCAGGGATTCCTGAAAGATATTAGTGTTCTAATGTAACTAGCGCTAATTTTGGAAAAAAATGGTTTGGAAATAGCAAAGTGCTACTTGTATTTATGGCCCTATAACTTGCAAAAAAAGCAAAGAACATGTAAACATTGGGTATTTCTAAACTCAGGACAAAATTTAGAAACTATTTAGCATGGGTGTTTTTTGGTGGTTTTAGACATGTAACAGATTTTGGGGGTCAAAGTTAGAAAAAGTGTGTTTTTTTCAATTTTTCCTCATATTTTATCATTTTTTTATAGTAAATTATATGATATAAGTCCATTTAATGGCGAGAAAAATGGTATATAATATGTGTGGGTACAGTAAATGAGTAAGAAGAAAATTACAGCTAAACACAAACACCGCAAAAATATAAAAATAGCCTTGGTCCCAAACGGACAGAAAATGGAAAAGTGCTGTGGTCATTAAGGGGTTAATGAAATTTGGAAGCCATTAAAAGCCACCTATTGCTTTAATGTAATGTTGTGTTTGTCTCGCACTCCCTAAAAAGGTCAAGAAGCTAGTTCTCTAACCTGCAAATGCTGTATATCAAATAGCAGGTTTATGCAATTTGCTGCATTTTGAAAACCCAAGTTTTTCGCTTTGGCCTCTCTTGGACGCGTTGCACAATGATCAATTGTTACACAAACAATGGCCCAGATTACGAGTTTTGCGTTAGAGGCTATGCTGGGCTAACAAGCAGTTTTGTCTCACCGCTCACTTACCTGCAGCGCTGGTATTACGGGTTTTCAGAAACCCGTCGTTAAAAGGCAAGAAGTGAGCGTTGAGCAAACTTTTGCTCATTACCGCAATACCAGCGCTGCTTAAGTCAGTGGTGAGCTGGTCGTACGTGCTCGTGCACCATTTTCCCATAGGAATCAACGGGGAGAGCTGGCTGAGAAAAAGTCTAACACCTGCCAAAAAGCAGCGTAAAACTCAGTAACGCAGCCCTATTGATTCCTATGGGGAAATAAAAGTTATGTTTACACCTAACACCCTAACATGAACCCCGAGTCTAAACACCCCTAATCTTACACTTATTAACCCCTAATCTGCCGCCCCCGACATCGCTGACACCTGCATTATATTTATTAACCCCTAATCTACCGCTCCGGACACCACCGCCACCGCCGCTGTAATTTGTTTATTATTTTCTGTAATTTAGTGTTTGTTTTTTGTACTTTAGCTAATTTAATTTAATTTAGGTAATTGTATTTAATTGATTTAATTATAGTGTAGTGTTAGGTGTTAGTGTAACTTAGGTTAGGTTTTATTTTACAGGCAAGTTTGTATTTATTTTAACTAGGTAGAAAAGTTATTAAATAGTTATTAACTATTTAATAACTACCTAGGTAAAATAAATACAAAAGTACCTGTAAAATAAAACCTAACCTAAGTTACACTAACACCTAACACTACACTATAATTAAATAAATTAAATACAATTACCTAAATTAAATTAGCTAAAGTACAAAAAAACAAACACTAAATTACAGAAAATAATAAACAAATTACAGATATTTAAACTAATTACACCTAATATAATAGCTCTATTAAAATAAAAAAGCCCCCCCAAAATAAAAAAAAAAACCCTAGCCTAAACTAAACTACCAATAGCCCTTAAAAGGGCCTTTTGCGGGGCATTGCCCCAAAGTAATCAGCTCTTTTTACCTGTAAAAAAAATACAAACACCCCCCCCCCCCAACAGTAAAACCCACCACCCACACAACCAACCCCCCAAATAAAATACTATCTAAAAAAACCTAAGCTCCCCATTGCCCTGAAAAGGGCATTTGGATGGGCATTGTCCTTAAAAGGGCAGTTAGCTCTATTTGGTTGTATTTTTTTACAGGTAAAAGAGCTGATTACTTTGGGGCAATGCCCCGCAAAAGGCCCTTTTTAGTGGTATTGGTAGTTTAGTTTAGGCTAGGTTTTTTTTTTTTTTTTGGGGGGGGGGGGGCTTTTTTCATTTTAATAGGGCTATTAGATTAGGTGTAATTAGTTTAAATATCTATAATTTGTTTATTATTTTATGTAATTTATTGTTTGTTTTTTTGTACTTTAGCTATTTTGATTTCATTTAGGTAATTGTATTTAATTTAGTTTATTTAATTATAGTGTAGTGTTAGGTGTTAGTGTAACTTAGGTTAGGTTTTATTTTACGGGTACTTTTGTATTTATTTTAGCTAGGTAGTTTTCTACCTAGTTAAAATAAATACAAACTTTCCCGTAAAATAAAAATAAACCCTAAGATAGCTACAATGTAACTATTAGTTATATTGTAGCTAGCTTAGGGTTTATTTTACAGGTAAGTATTTAGTTTTAAATAGGAATAATTTAGTTAATTATAGTAATATTTATTGTAATTATATTTAAGTTAGGGGGTGTTAGGGTTAGACTTAGGTTTAGGGGTTAATAACTTTAATATAGTGGCGGCGACGCTGGGGGCGGCAGATTAGGGGTTAATAAACAGTATGTAGGTGTTGGCGATGTTGGGGGCAGCAGATTAGGGGTTAATACATATAATGTAGGTGGCGGTGGTGTCCGGCGCGGCAGATTCGGGGTTAATAATTATAATGTAGGTATCGGCGATGTCGGGGTGGCAGATTAGGGGTTAATAAATATAATGTAGGTGTCGGTGATGTTAGGGGCAGCAGATTAGGGGTTCATAAATATGTATGTGGCTGCGGTGTCCGGAGCTGCAAATTAGGGGTTACAATTTTTATCATAGTGTTTGCGATGCAGGAGGGCCTCAGTTTAGGGGTTAATAGGTAGTTTATGGGTGTTAGTGTACTTTTTAGCACTTTAGTTATGAGTTTTATGTTACGGCGTTGTACCATAAAACTCTTAAAGGGCCATAATACCCAAATGTTTAAACACTTGAAAGTGATGCAGCATAGCTGTAAAAAGCTGACTAGAAAATATCCCCTGAACTTCTCTATGTAAAAAAGAAAGATATTTGACCTCAAAAGTTCCTCAGTAGCCACCTCCCATTGTAAAGGATTTCTAAGCAGCATTTTAGTGTGTTTGTCCTGGGACATCTGAAGGGACTAGCATCGTGCACTCTCATATTATTTCACCAATCAGGTAAAGGAAGCTTACTATGAAATCTCATGAGAGTTAAGTGAAATCTCATGAGATCACAGTAAGAGTTCATGACCTCAGCACTGCTGATGCTGATTGGCTGCTGTTCATTTCTTCATTTTTTTAAATTTGTTTACCTGCAGCTGGGAGCAGCTGAGTATAACTTTTTACACAGAACTTACTCTGGTGAGCTGAGGAGATTGTGAGGTAAAATATCTTCCTTTTTTACATAGAGATGCTCAGGTGATATTCTCCTGTCAGCTTTTTGTAGTTATACTGCATCAGTTTCAAGTGATTTAGCATATGAGTATTATGTCCCTTTAACTACTGACTTTTAAATGCATTAGGGATCTTGACAGGGTAGGGTGTACCGCTCACTTTTTGGCCTCCCAGGACAGACTCGTAAAATCAGCGCTTTGGAAGTCCCATAGAAAAAAGACTTTACAAAGTTTACGTAAGTCGTTTTGCGGGAAGGCCAAAGAAGTGTGCGGTGCCCCTAAACCTGCAAGACTCGTAATACCAGCGGGCGTAAAAAAGCAGCGTTAGGACCTCTTAACGCTTCTTTTTTACCCTAACGCACAACTCGTAATCTAGCCGAATGTGTTTAATGTCCCTTTAATTATATGTTCAAATGTGTTAGATCCTTTCTTATTGCACAGCCACAAAAAGTCATATTCAGCTCAAGTGCATTGGTGTTCAAGGCTGACCTAACCTATGTGTTTAACACATTTGCCCCGGTGGGGGTTTAAACTGACAGTTCTGTGCAAACAGTAGTGTTATAGTAATTTGCTCCATTAATTACATTATTTCATTGCTCTATGTCCCTTTAAAATAATAATAAAAATGTAAACATCAGAAAAAAGAGAATTTATTAAAAACATCTACTTTAAAGTTTTAGTGAAGTATGAACATGACTAGTTAGAGAGAGAGCAATATTAATCCATTGCCAAATGAAAATGTTAGGTAATTGGTAACATGAAGCACACAAAACCTTTAATTTGTAGTTCTGATTTGACAGTCATCCTAAACAAGTTATCTTTTGACACAACATTTGTTCATTTCAAAAGGTTTTAAAAAACATTCTATATTGTTACCAATATTCTAGCCCTATATATAATGCACTATAATATACTGCAGCACTAAAGCCGGGGTACAGTAAATATAGGCACAGTGCACAAACTGAAACACAATTAACCATTTTGCTTCCAGAAGTATTTATAATCAATTTGACAAAATGTCCCTCTGGGATATCGATTTTATGACCAATTGAATTAGGCTTACGTGAGATATATTAGGGAGGTGGTAGGTTTAAAGGGATATTCCAACCAAAATCAAAATATACATTAATGGATTGCACTTATGAATAAAAACATTTTTGCAATATACTTGGGTTAACAAAATTGCTTCTAGTAAAAGCTATTATTTATTTAAGTGAAAGCTTTTACTGTGCATGTGCACATGAAACATACTTTATCTAAATATGTTTCATGCAACAGTCTTTTGGACTGTGTGTCTGCACAGAGAGCAATCAGTGTCTTGTATTGTTCAAGGCTCTAACTTCTCTCTGAGCAAACATCCTGTTTAAAATGCTTCTGCATGAAGCATATTTAGATATGTGCACATGCACAGTAATAGGTTACACTTAAACCTGTGATAGCTTTTACTAGAACATTTTTAACTAAGTGGATTATATTGCAAAAATTCTTCTATTCAAAAGTGCAATGTATTTATATGCATTTCACTTTTTTTCTGTAATGTCCCTTTAATGGTGGATTTAAAGCTATTTAAACAGAGAAATGAATTCCACAGCACAGGTACAGCATAAAATAAAGTTTATGTGAGAATGAGAAGTGGTGATGACTAGGGCTGAGAGGCACTGAGGAATCAGGGGACTGGAGAATATTTAAAGACACAGCGAGACATATAGTGGATACAGTACAGCAGTTTATAAGTAAGAGTTCAAATTTTGAATCTAATTGTACAGTCTGTTAGAAACATTGCTAGGACTGATAGAGGAGCACCATAGGATAGATCAGTGATTTTTAACCTTTTTTTTGCCGTGGCACACTTTTTTACATTAAAAAATCCTGTGGCACACCACCATCCCAAAATTTAAAAAAAATCACACATTGTAGCCTAATACAGCATATATATATACACAGACACACAAGCACACACATACTGTATGTATTGTGCTGTTATGCCATGCCTCCTACAAACTACCCCTGCACTGGGAGTAAAAAACAAGCAAAGTTTAAAAAATATGTCACACTGTTGTCAGTGTGCCGTGGCACACCTGAGGATCTCTCACGGCACACTAGTGTGCCACGGCACACTGGTTGAAAAACACTGGGATAGATGATAGGTTGGCAGGTGAATGACAGCAGCATGTAAATAGAGTGATTTGGGATTGTCTGCTGATAGTGATTTGCAGTTATTAAGGTGTTAGTAGATCAGGATTTGTGTTGTAGTTTGGGAACGTGCAGGATTTTATAAGCGTTCTCTGCAGGTGAAGCTACAGAATTTGTGAAAAGAATGTGGTCATTGGTTAAAAATGCAGAAACAAGTATGGGATTCAAAGCAGCAGATGCCTTTGTCCGGCACTGTACGGTGTGCCAGTGTGGTTGATAAGGGACATTAAAGCTCAATAACTTAAAGGGAAATTGTACACTTGATTTTTTTTTTGCATAAATGTTTTGTAGATGATACATTTATATAGCCCATCTGGGTGTGTTTTTGTAAAAATGTATAATTTTGCTTAGTTTTAAATAACATTGTGCTGATTTTCAGACTCGTCTAACTAAGCCCCAATGTTTTAGATGTATACTGATGTCTACAGACTCCAGCTTGCTCCTGTTTGTATATATATTTTTTTTCTTCATATGTAGGGGAGTGGGGTGGGGGCTGCTCTCAGACCCTTTCACTGGGTATCCCAGCCTAACCTCATCAACAGTGCTAAATTGTGAGCTTCTAAGTAAGTTGTTAAAAGGTTTTATACTGGATTTTTAGATCAATATCCGTGCATATTCTTCTTTATAGTAGGGTTTATTACATGCAGTTATATAAAAATGGGTGTACATTGCTTCTTTAAGTAAAGATATTTTTAGCTACCACACATTAACACATAGAGCTGTGCATTACCATAAGGAAAAGTCAATCACAATAATGTTTTAGTTTAGAAAAAAAACTATATAGCCATACCTCTGTGATATGCTGACTTATCAGTTCCAGGGGACAAATAGATTTAGTAATGTGCAGTCTCCCTTTCCCTGAGGGCTTGATGTCCTTTATACAACATCGTGGAACAACATATTTTATTGTAAGCTCTGCAATATTAATAGCACAGACAGTTTTGTAAGAGAGGCATTTTTTACCAGTAATACTATATTGTAAAAAAAAATAAAACTGCAGCCTTTTTTCTCACAGACTAATTATGAAAGACTAGAAACCTGTTGCACAGAACTCCTGCTGCTCTATTTACAAAGCTATTTTAACAAATAATAACTAAAGGCAAAAGAAAATGCTGTCAAACTAGTATAAGCAAACCCATAAAGCACATGCTGAAATATCAAGGGAACATAACAAGTTACAAAAGAAAGACAATTTAAGGTCACCATAACCTGTCCTGCAGGGTAAATATTCGATACAATCATTTTACAATACAGGTACTTAGAGTTTTTTTTTGTTTGTTCCCTCTCTATTTGTTACACTTTTTTTACATTTACAACCATTGTGGGATTTCTTCAAAAGGACATTAAAGGGACTCTCAAGTCAAAATTAAACTATCATGATTCAGATAGAGCATGCAATTTTAAATAACTTTCCAATGTACTTCCATTAACAAAATGTGCGCAGTCTTTTTATATTTAAACTTTTTGAGTCACCATCTCCTACTGAGCATGTGCAAGAATTCACAGAATATACGTATAAGCATTTGTGATTGGCTGAGGGCTGTCACATGACACAGGAGTGGAAATAGAAATAACTGAAATGTGTTACAAAAATATCTACTACTCATTGACGTTCAGACTAAGTGCTATTGCATTGTCCTTTTATCATGCATTTGTTAATTATGCAAATCTACTGTATTTAATGGTCCTTTAAACACTTTTTAAGCATAGTATTAAGGTTATTCACCGCCTCCCTCTAATCATCGTCAATACCGCCATGTTGAAATCTAGCTCTCAGTGCATTCCAGTGTTTGCACAGTTACTTGCAGTGTAACATAGGTTCAAAAATGGCAGCACCCATGAAATGTATTTAGTTTTTAAAGGCCCTTTAAAAGGGACACTTAGTTCTGAACTGCATTCATTCAATCAATCTATTTACTTGCATAAAAGTGAGACAAAGAGAAGAAGGCGGAGCTAGGAACAGAGAAAGACAGACAGAAGAGAAACAGAGAGATGACAATCAATAAAAAAATAATAATAAATGAGGTGGTACATGTCTGTATCATCTCTTTTTATTGCAGTGGACTAAAAGACAACGGATATTGTGTTGCAAAGGCAAACTAGTGTGTTCCAGTACATCAGTGTTTTTCAACCAGTGTGCCGTGGCACACTAGTGTGCCGTGAGAGATCCTCAGGTGTGCCACGGCAAACTGACAACAGTGTGACATATTTTTTAAACTTTGCTTGTTTTTTACTCCCAGTGCAGGGGTAGTTTGTAGGAGGCATGGCATAACAGCAAAATACATACAGTATGTGTGTGTTTGTGTGTATGTGTATATATATATGCTGTATTAGGCTACAATGTGTGATATTTTTAAAATTTTGGGATGGTGGTGTGCCACAGGATTTTTTAATGTAAAAAAGTGTGCCACGGCAAAAAAAACGTTAAAAATCACTGCTGTACATGACAGTGTCCTTATGCAACTGCCTACTTTGCCTAATGGCAAGTCTTGCCCTGGGAGTGTAGTCATCACTGAAAGGAAGAGTAAAGCTTCCAAACCTAAAACTTATAAAAATGTGTTTTAATAAACAGGATCATGTGTATAGCATTATAAATCATTTGTTTATAGCTATGTCTGTTTCTTGTTTGCTTAGTATTACACAGGAAAATAAGAATTGCCATTACTGAACAAATGTAACATTTTACTGTTTAGTCCACAAACAAAAAGGTGGTAAATTAATGATTGTGGTTCATCCTTCTGCTTCAATAAAACCCCCACTAAGTGCTAGATTGAGCAGTAACGGTGGTGGCTTTTGTCACGTGTCGAGTTTCACTCGTATTATGAGTTGAAAGTAAAAAGTTTGCACACAAGAGAAAATCCATTGCGCACAAAATTAATATATATATTGCAACCACGTTAACTTCTGCTCCTATAGACTTCAATGGAGCATGAAAGCTGCAAAAAACAACTAACACCTATACTCGTGTGCTTAACCGACTGCGTATATTCAAGAGCGCTAAACCCAACAGGAAATGTTAATTTCTCTTGTTAAGTGTGTTCAGTCCACGGGTCATCCATTACTTATGGGATATATTCTCCTTCTCAACAGGAAGTTGCAAGAGGATCACCCAAGCAGAGCTGCTATATAGCTCCTCCCCTCACATGTCATATCCAGTCATTCTCTTGCAACCCTCAACAAAGAAGGAGGTCGCGAGAGGAGCTGGAGTTTTTACTTAACTATTCTTCAATCAAAAGTTTGTTATTTTAAATGGAACCGGAGTGTGCTGTTTCTTCTGTTATGTGTGATCAGTCCACGGGTCATCATTACTTCTGGGATATTATCTGCTCCCCTACAGGAAGTGCAAGAGGATTCACCCAGCAGAGTTGCTATATAGCTCCTCCCCTCTACGTCACCTCCAGTCATTCTCTTGCACCCAAAGACTAGATAGGAGGTGTGAGAGGACTATGGTGATTATACTTAGTTTTTATAACTTCAATCAAAAGTTTGTTATTTTACAATAGCACCGGAGCGTGTTATTACTTCTCTGGCAGAGTTTGAAGAAGAATCTACCAGAGTTTTTCTTATGATTTTAACCGGAGTAGTTAAGATCATATTGCTGTTTCTCGGCCATCTGAGGGAGGTAAAAGCTTCAGATCAGGGGACAGCGGGCAGTTGAATCTGCATTGAGGTATGTAGCAGTTTTTATTTCTTCTGTTATGTGTGATCAGTCCACGGGTCATCATTACTTCTGGGATATAACTCCTCCCCAACAGGAAATGCAAGAGGATTCACCCAGCAGAGCTGATACAGCTCCTCCCCTCTACGTCAGTCCCAGTCATTCTCTTGCACCCAACGACTAGATAGGATGTGTGAGAGGACTATGGTGATTATACTTAGTTTTTATAACTTCAATCAAAAGTTTGTTATTTTACAATAGCACCGGAGCGTGTTATTACCTCTCTGGCAGAGTTTGAAGAAGAATCTACCAGAGTTTTTTTACTATGATTTTAACCGGAGTAGTTAAGATCATATTGCTGTTCTCGGCCATCTGAGGGAGGTAAAGGCTTCAGATCAGGGGACAGCGGGCAGATGAATCTGCATTGAGGTATGTAGCAGTTTTTATTTTCTGAATGGAATTGATGAGAAAATCCTGCTATACCGTTATAATGACATGTATGTATACACTTCAGTATTCTGGGAATGGTATTTCACCGGAACTACTCTGTTAAAGGTCACTAATCCTTTTAATAAATATTATCATGTTAAACGTTTTTGCTGGAATGTAGAATCGTTTACATTGCTGAGGTACTGAGTGAATATATGTTTGGGCATTATTTTCCACTTGGCAGTTGTCTGCTTTAAATTGTGACAGTTTCGTTTCTCCTCACTGCTGTGTGTGAGAGGGAGGGGCCGTTTTTGGCGCTCTTTTGCTACGCATCAAAAATTTCCAGTCAGCTACTATTATATTTCTTGCATGATCCGGTTCACTGACAGATCTCAGGGGTCTTCAAACTTCTTTGAAGGGAGGTACATTCTCTCAGCAGAGCTGTGAGAATTTTATATTGACTGTGAATAAATACGTTACTCTATAATTTTTTATGTCAAATTTAGTTATTGTTATTTACTAATGGGAACAAACCTTTGCTAAAAGTTGGGTTATTTTAAAGTCGATGCTATAACTGTTTTTCAGTTCATTATCTCAACTGTCATTTAATCGTTTAAGTACCTCTTTGAGGCACAGTACGTTTTTGCTAAAAAAGATTATAACCAGGTTGCAAGTTATTGCTAGTGTGTTAAACATGTCTGACTCAGAGGAAGATATCTGTGTCATTTGTTCTAATGCCAAGGTGGAGCCCAATAGAAATTTATGTACTAACTGTATTGATGCTACTTTAAATAAAAGTCAATCTGTACAATGTGAACAAATTTCACCAAACTGCGAGGGGAGAGTTATGCCGACTAACTCGCCTCACGCGGCAGTACCTGCATCTCCCGCCCGGGAGGTGCGTGATATTATGGCGCCTAATACATCTGGGCGGCCATTACAGATAACATTACATGATATGGCTACTGTTATGACTGAAGTTTTGTCTAAATTACCAGAACTAAGAGGCAAGCGTGATCACTCTGGGGTGAGAACAGAGTGCGCTGACAATACTAGGGCCATGTCTGATACTGCGTCACAGCTTGCAGAGCATGAGGACGGAGAGCTTCATTCTGTGGGTGACGGTTCTGATCCAAACAGATTGGATTCAGATATTTCAAATTTTAAATTTAAATTGGAGAACCTCCGTGTATTACTAGGGGAGGTCTTAGCGGCTCTCAATGATTGTAACACCGTTGCAATACCAGAGAAACTGTGTAGGTTGGATAAATACTTTGCGGGTACCGGCGAGTACTGACGTTTTTCCTATACCTAAGAGATTAACTGAAATTGTTACTAAGGAGTGGGATAGACCCGGTGTGCCGTTCTCACCCCCTCCAATATTTAGAAAGATGTTTCCAATAGACGCCACCACTCGGGACTTATGGCAAACGGTCCCTAAGGTGGAGGGAGCAGTTTCTACTTTAGCTAAGCGTACCACTATCCCGGTGGAGGATAGCTGTGCTTTTTCAGATCCAATGGATAAAAAACTAGAGGGTTACCTTAAGAAAATGTTTGTTCAACAAGGTTTTATATTGCAACCCCTTGCATGTATCGCGCCGATTACGGCTGCGGCAGCATTTTGGATTGAGTCTCTGGAAGAGAACCTTAGTTCATCTACGCTAGACGATATTATGGACAGGCTTAGAGTCCTTAAACTAGCTAATTCATTCATTTCGGAGGCCGTAGTACATTTAACCAAACTTACGGCTAAGAACTCTGGATTCGCCATACAGGCACGTAGAGCACTGTGGCTAAAATCCTGGTCAGCTGATGTTACTTCTAAGTCCAAATTACTTAATATACCTTTCAAGGGGCAGTCTTTATTTTGGGCCCGGTTTGAAAGAAATTATCGCTGACATTACAGGAGGTAAGGGCCACGCCCTACCTCAAGACAAAGCCAAAGCTAAGGCTAGACAGTCTAATTTTCGTCCCTTTCGGAATTTCAAAACAGGAGCAGCGTCAACCTCCACTGCACCAAAACAGGAAGGAGCTGTTGCTCGTTACAGGCAAGGCTGGAAACCTAACCAGTCCTGGAATAAGGGCAAACAGGCTAGGAAACCTGCTGCTGCCCCAAAGACAGCATGAATCGAGAGCCCCCGATCCGGGACCGGATCTAGTGGGGGGCAGACTTTCTCTCTTCGCCCAGGCCTGGGCAAGAGATGTTCAGGATCCCTGGGCGCTGGAGATCATATCTCAGGGATACCTTCTAGACTTCAAATTATCTCCACCAAAAGGGAGATTTCATCTGTCAAGGTTGTCAACAAACCAGATAAAGAAAGAAGCGTTTCTACGCTGTGTACAAGATCTGTTATTAATGGGAGTGATCCATCCAGTTCCACGGTCGGAACAAGGACAAGGGTTCTACTCAAACCTGTTTGTGGTTCCCAAAAAAGAGGGAACTTTCAGGCCAATCTTAGATTTAAAGATTCTAAACAAATTCCTAAGAGTTCCATCGTTCAAAATGGAAACTATTCGGACAATCTTACCTATGATCCAAAGGGGTCAGTACATGACCACAGTGGATTTAAAAGATGCTTACCTTCACATACCGATTCACAAAGATCATCAACGGTATCTACGGTTTGCCTTCCTAGACAGGCACTACCAGTTTGTAGCTCTTCCATTCGGATTGGCTACGGCCCCAAGAATCTTCACAAAGGTTCTGGGTGCCCTTCTAGCGGTACTAAGACCGCGAGGGGATTTCGGTAGCTCCGTACCTAGACGACATTCTAATACAAGCTTCAAGCTTTCAAACTGCCAAGTCTCATACAGAGTTAGTTCTGGCATTTCTAAGGTCGCATGGATGGAAAGTGAACGAAAAGAAGAGTTCTCTTTTTCCTCTCACAAGAGTTCCATTCTTGGGGACTCTTATAGATTCTGTAGAAATGAAGATTTACCTGACAGAAGACAGGTTAACAAAGCTTCAAGATGCATGCCGTGTCCTTCATTCCATTCAACACCCGTCAGTAGCTCAATGCATGGAGGTGATCGGCTTAATGGTAGCGGCAATGGACATAGTACCTTTTGCACGCCTACACCTCAGACCGCTGCAATTGTGCATGCTAAGTCAGTGGAATGGGGATTACTCAGATTTGTCCCCTACCCTGAATCTGAATCAAGAGACCAGAAATTCTCTTCTATGGTGGCTTTATCGGCCACACCTGTCCAGGGGGATGCCATTCAGCAGGCCAGACTGGACAATCGTAACAACAGACGCCAGCCTGCTAGGTTGGGGCGCTGTCTGGAATTCTCTGAAGATTCAGGGATTATGGAATCAGGAGGAGAGTCTCCTTCCAATAAACATTCTGGAATTGAGGGCAGTTCTCAATGCCCTTCTGGCTTGGCCCCAATTAACAACTCAGGGGTTCATCAGGTTTCAGTCGGACAATATCACGACTGTAGCTTACATCAACCATCAGGGAGGGACAAGAAGCTCCCTAGCAATGATGGAAGTATCAAAGATAATTCGCTGGGCAGAGTCTCACTCTTGCCATCTGTCAGCAATCCACATCCCGGGAGTGGAGAACTGGGAGGCGGATTTCTTGAGTCGCCAGACTTTTCATCCGGGAGAGTGGGAACTTCATCCGGAGATCTTTGCCCAAATACTTCGACGTTGGGGCAAACCAGAGATAGATCTCATGGCGTCTCGCCAGAACGCCAAACTTCCTCACTACGGGTCCAGATCCAGGGATCCGGGAGCGGTTCTGATAGATGCTTTGACAGCACCTTGGAACTTCGGGATGGCTTATGTGTTTCCACCCTTCCCGCTGCTTCCTCGATTGATTGCGAAAATCAAACAGGAGAGAGCATCAGTGATTCTAATAGCGCCTGCATGGCCACGCAGGACTTGGTATGCAGATCTAGTGGACATGTCATCCTGTCCACCTTGGTCCTCTACCTCTAAGACAGGACCTTCTGATACAGGGTCCATTCAAACATCAAAATCTAACTTCTCTGAAACTGACTGCTTGGAAATTGAACGCTTGATTTTATCAAAGCGTGGTTTTTCTGAGTCGGTTATTGATACCCTGATCCAGGCTAGGAAGCCTGTTACCAGAAAGATTTACCATAAAATATGGCGCAAATACCTATACTGGTGCGAATCCAAACGTTACTCCTGGAGTAAGGTTAGGATTCCTAGGATATTGTCTTTTCTACAAGAAGGTTTAGAAAAGGGTTTATCGGCTAGTTCTTTAAAGGGACAGATTTCAGCTCTGTCCATCTTGTTACACAGGCGTCTGTCAGAAAATCCAGACGTCCAGGCCTTTTGTCAGGCTTTAGCTAGGATCAAGCCTGTGTTTAAAGCCGTTGCTCCGCCATGGAGTTTAAACTTAGTTCTTAACGTTTTACAAGGTGTTCCATTTGAACCCCTTCATTCCATTGATATAAAATTGTTATCTTGGAAAGTTTTGTTTTTAATGGCTATTTCCTCGGCTCGAAGAGTCTCTGAGTTATCAGCATTACATTGTGATTCTCCTTATCTGATTTTTTCACTCAGATAAGGTAGTTCTGCGTACTAAACCTGGGTTCTTACCTAAGGTAGTTACTAACAGGAATATCAATCAAGAGATTGTCGTTCCATCCTTGTGTCCAAATCCTTCTTCAAAGAAGGAACGTCTTCTACACAATCTGGATGTAGTTCGTGCCCTCAAGTTCTACTTACAGGCAACTAAAGATTTTCGCCAAACTTCTTCCCTGTTTGTCGTTTATTCTGGACAGAGGAGAGGTCAAAAAGCTTCTACTACCTCTCTCTCGTTTTGGCTTCGTAGCATAATACGTTTAGCCTATGAGACTGCTGGACAGCAGCCTCCTGAAAGAATTACAGCTCACTCCACTAGAGCTGTGGCTTCCACTTGGGCCTTTAAGAATGAGGCCTCTGTTGAACAGATTTGCAAGGCTGCAACTTGGTCTTCGCTTCATACTTTTTCCAAATTTTACAAATTTGACACTTTTGCTTCTTCGGAGGCTATTTTTGGGAGAAAGGTTCTTCAGGCAGTGGTTCCTTCTGTATAATGAGCCTGCCTATCCCTCCCGTCATCCGTGTACTTTTGCTTTGGTATTGGTATCCCAGAAGTAATGATGACCCGTGGACTGATCACACATAACAGAAGAAAACATAATTTATGCTTACCTGATAAATTCCTTTCTTCTGTTGTGTGATCAGTCCACGGCCCGCCCTGTTTTTAAGGCAGGTAAATATCTTTTAAATTATACTCCAGTCACCACTTCACCCTTGGTTACTCCTTTCTCGTTGATTCTTGGTCGAATGACTGGGACTGACGTAGAGGGGAGGAGCTGTATCAGCTCTGCTGGGTGAATCCTCTTGCATTTCCTGTTGGGGAGGAGTTATATCCCAGAAGTAATGATGACCCGTGGACTGATCACACAACAGAAGAAAGGAATTTATCAGGTAAGCATAAATTATGTTTTTCTGAATGGAATTGATGAGAAAATCCTGCCATACCGTTATAATGACATGTATGTATACTCTACACTTCAGTATTCTGGGGATGGTATTTCACCGGAATTACTCTGTAAAAGTACATTAAACCTTTTAATAGGTATTTAATTCATGTTAAACGTTTTTGCTGGAATGTAGAATCGTTTGCATTTCTGAGGTACTGAGTGAATAAATATTTGGGCATTATTTTTCCACTTGGCAGTTTGCTTGTTTTGATTATGACAGTTTCGTTTCTCTCTCACTGCTGTGTGTGAGGGGGAGGGGCCGTTTTTGGCGCTCTTTGCTACGCATCAAAAATTTCCAGTCAGTTACTCTTGTATTTTCTGCATGATCCGGTTCATCTCTACAGAACTCAGGGGTCTTCAAACTTCTTTGAAGGGAGGTAGATTCTCTCAGCAGAGCTGTGAGATTTATGTGGTGACTGTGTTTTAAAACGTTGCTCTGTGATTTTTATGTTTAAAATTTAATTAGTGTTACTTTACTAATGGGAACAAACCTTTGCTAACAAGTTGTGTTGTTTTTAAAGAGTGATGCTATAACTGTTTTTCAGTTCATTATTTCAACTGTCATTTATTCGTTTAGTGCTTCTTTGAGGCACAGTACGTTTTTGTTAAATAAGATTGTAACCAAGTTGCATGTTTATTGCTAGTGTGTTAAACATGTCTGATTCAGAGGAAGATACCTGTGTCATTTGTTCCAATGCCAAGGTGGAGCCCAATAGAAATTTATGTACTAACTGTATTGATGCTACTTTAAATAAAAGCCAATCTGTACAAATTGAACAAATTTCACCAAACAGCGAGGGGAGAGTTATGCCGTCTAACTCGCCTCACGTGTCAGTACCTGCGTCTCCCGCCCGGGAGGTGCGTGATATTATGGCGCCTAGTACATCTGGGCAGCCATTACAGATAACATTACAAGATATGGCTACTGTTATGACTGAAGTTTTGGCTAAGTTACCAGAACTAAGAGGCAAGCGTGATCACTCTGGGGTGAGAACAGAGTGCGCTGATAATTCTAGGGCCATGTCTGATACTGCGTCACAGCTTGCAGAGCATGAGGACGGAGAGCTTCATTCTGTAGGTGACGGTTCTGATCCAAGCAGATTGGATTCAGATATTTCAAATTTTAAATTTAAATTGGAAAACCTCCGTGTATTACTAGGGGAGGTCTTAGCGGCTCTTAACGATTGTAACACTGTTGCAATACCAGAGAAAATGTGTAGGTTGGATAAATACTTTGCGGGTACCGGCGAGTACTGACGTTTTTCCTATACCTAAGAGATTAACTGAAATTGTTACTAAGGAGTGGGATAGACCCGGTGTGCCGTTCTCACCCCCTCCAATATTTAGAAAGATGTTTCCAATAGACGCCACCACACGGGACTTATGGCAAACGGTCCCTAAGGTGGAGGGAGCAGTTTCTACTTTAGCTAAGCGCACCACTATCCCGGTGGAGGATAGCTGTGCTTTTTCAGATCCTATGGATAAAAAATTAGAGGGTTACCTTAAGAAAATGTTTGTTCAACAAGGTTTTATATTGCAACCCTTGCATGCATCGCGCCGATTACGGCTGCGGCAGCATTTTTGGATTGAGTCTCTGGAAGAGAACCTTAGTTCCGCTACGCTGGACGACATTACGGACAGGCTTAGAGTCCTTAAACTAGCTAATTCATTCATTTCGGAGGCCGTAGTACATTTAACCAAACTTACGGCTAAGAATTCAGGATTCGCCATTCAGGCACGTAGGGCGCTGTGGCTAAAATCCTGGTCAGCTGATGTAACTTCTAAGTCCAAATTACTTAATATACCTTTCAAGGGGCAAACTTTATTTGGGCCCGGTTTGAAAGAAATTATCGCTGACATTACAGGAGGTAAGGGCCACGCTCTACCTCAAGACAAAGCCAAAGCTAAGGCTAGACAGTCTAATTTTCGTCCCTTTCGGAATTTCAAAGCAGGTGCAGCATCAACTTCCACTGCACCAAAACAGGAAGGAGCTGTTGCTCGTTACAGACAAGGCTGGAAACCTAACCAGTCCTGGAATAAGGGCAAGCAGGCCAGAAAACCTGCTGCTGCCCCTAAGACAGCATGAACCGAGGGCCCCCGATCCGGGGACCGGATCTAGTGGGGGGCAGACTCTCTCTCTTCGCCCAGGCTTGGGCAAGAGATGTCCAGGATCCCTGGGCGCTAGAGATCATATCTCAGGGATACCTTCTAGACTTCAAATTATCCCCCCCCAAGAGGGAGATTTCATCTGTCACGGTTGTCAACAAACCAAATAAAGAAAGACGCGTTTCTACGCTGTGTACAAGATCTATTATTAATGGGAGTGATCCATCCGGTTCCGCGGTCGGAACAAGGACAAGGGTTTTACTCAAACCTGTTTGTGGTTCCCAAAAAAGAGGGAACTTTCAGGCCAATCTTGGATTTAAAGATCCTAAACAAATTCCTAAGAGTTCCATCGTTCAAAATGGAAACTATTCGGACAATCTTACCCATGATCCAAAAGGGTCAGTACATGACCACAGTGGATTTAAAGGATGCTTACCTTCACATACCGATTCACAAAGATCATTACCGGTATCTAAGGTTTGCCTTCTTAGACAGGCATTACCAGTTTGTAGCCCTTCCATTCGGATTGGCTACGGCTCCAAGAATCTTCACAAAGGTTCTGGGTGCCCTTCTAGCGGTTCTGAGACCGCGAGGAATTTCGGTAGCTCCGTACCTAGACGACATTCTGATACAAGCTTCAAGCTTTCAAACTGCCAAGTCTCATACAGAGTTAGTTCTGGCATTTCTAAGGTCGCATGGATGGAAAGTGAACGAAAAGAAGAGTTCTCTCTTGCCTCTCACAAGAGTTCCATTCTTGGGGACTCTTATAGATTCTGTAGAAATGAAGATTTATCTGACAGAAGACAGATTAACAAAGCTTCTAAATACATGCCGTGTCCTTCATTCCATTCAACTCCCGTCAGTAGCTCAATGCATGGAGGTGATCGGCTTAATGGTAGCAGCAATGGACATAGTACCCTTTGCACGCCTACATCTCAGACCGCTGCAATTGTGCATGCTGAGTCAGTGGAATGGGGATTACTCAGATTTGTCCCCCACTCTGAATCTGGATCAAGAGACCAGAAACTCTCTTCTATGGTGGCTTTCTCGGCCACATCTGTCCAGGGGGATGCCGTTCAGCAGGCCGGACTGGACAATTGTAACAACAGACGCCAGCCTTCTAGGTTGGGGCGCTGTCTGGAATTCTCTGAAGGCTCAGGGACAATGGAGTCAGGAGGAAAGTCTCCTGCCAATAAACATTCTGGAATTGAGAGCAGTTCTCAATGCCCTTCTAGCTTGGCCCCAGTTAAAGACTCGGGGGTTCATCAGGTTTCAGTCGGACAACATCACGACTGTAGCTTACATCAACCATCAGGGAGGGACAAGAAGCTCCCTAGCAATGATAGAAGTATCAAAGATAATTTCGCTGGGCAGAGTCTCACTCTTGCCACCTGTCAGCAATCCACATCCCGGGAGTGGAGAACTGGGAGGCGGATTTCTTGAGTCGCCAGACTCTTCATCCGGGGGAGTGGGAACTTCATCCGGAGGTCTTTGCCCAAATACTTCGACGTTGGGGCAAACCAGAGATAGATCTCATGGCGTCTCGCCAGAACGCCAAACTTCCTCGCTACGGATCCAGATCCAGGGATCCGGGAGCGGTTCTGATAGATGCTTTGTCAGCACCTTGGAACTTCAGGATGGCTTATGTGTTTCCACCCTTCCCGCTGCTTCCTCGTTTGATTGCCAAAATCAAACAGGAGAGAGCATCAGTGATTCTAATAGCGCCTGCATGGCCGCGCAGGACTTGGTATGCAGATCTAGTGGACATGTCATCCTGTCCGCCTTGGTCTCTACCTCTAAGACAGGACCTTCTGATTCAGGGTCCATTCAAACATCAAAGTCTAACTTCTCTGAAGCTGACTGCTTGGAAATTGAACGCTTGATTTTATCAAAACGTGGTTTTTCTGAGTCGGTTATTGATACCCTGATACAGGCTAGGAAGCCTGTTACCAGAAAGATTTACCATAAAATATGGCGTAAATACCTATACTGGTGTGAATCCAAAGATTACTCCTGGAGTAAGGTTAGGATTCCTAGGATATTGTCTTTTCTACAAGAAGGTTTAGAAAAGGGTTTATCGGCTAGCTCATTAAAGGGACAGATCTCAGCTCTGTCCATCTTGTTACACAGGCGTCTGTCAGAAAATTCAGACATCCAGGCCTTTTGTCAGGCTTTAGCTAGGATCAAGCCTGTGTTTAAAACTGTTGCTCCGCCATGGAGTTTAAACTTAGTTCTTAACGTTTTACAGGGTGTTCCGTTTGAACCCCTTCATTCCATTGATATAAAATTGTTATCTTGGGAAAGTTCTATTTTTAATGGCTATTTCCTCGGCTCGAAGAGTCTCTGAGTTATCAGCCCTACATTGTGATTCTCCTTATCTGATCTTTCACTCAGACAAGGTAGTTCTGCGTACTAAACCTGGGTTCTTACCTAAGGTTGTCTCTAACAGGAATATCAATCAGGAGATTGTTGTTCCATCCTTGTGTCCAAATCCTTCTTCAAAGAAGGAACGTCTTCTACACAATCTGGATGTAGTTCGTGCCTCAAGTTCTACTTGCAGGCAACTAAAGATTTTCGCCAAACTTCTTCCCTGTTTGTCGTTTATTCTGGACAGAGGAGAGGTCAAAAAGCTTCTGCTACCTCTCTCTCCTTTTTGGCTTCGTAGCATAATACGTTTAGCCTATGAGACTGCTGGACAGCAGCCTCCTGAAAGAATTACAGCTCACTCCACTAGAGCTGTGGCTTCCACTTGGGCCTTTAAGAATGAGGCCTCTGTTGAACAGATTTGCAAGGCTGCAACTTGGTCTTCGCTTCATACTTTTTCCAAATTTTACAAATTTGACACTTTTGCTTCTTCGGAGGCTATTTTTGGGAGAAAGGTTCTTCAGGCAGTGGTTCCTTCTGTATAATGAGCCTGCCTATCCCTCCCGTCATCCGTGTACTTTTGCTTTGGTATTGGTATCCCAGAAGTAATGATGACCCGTGGACTGATCACACATAACAGAAGAAAACGTAATTTATGCTTACCTGATAAATTCCTTTCTTCTGTTGTGTGATCAGTCCACGGCCCCGCCCTGTTTTTTAAGGCAGGTACATATTTTTTAAATTATAATTCAGTCACCACTACACCCTTGGCTTCTCCTTTCTCGTTGGTCTTTGGTCGAATGACTGGAGGTGACGTAGAGGGGAGGAGCTATATAGCAACTCTGCTGGGTGAATCCTCTTGCACTTCCTGTAGGGGAGCAGATAATATCCCAGAAGTAATGATGACCCGTGGACTGATCACACAACAGAAGAAAGGAATTTATCAGGTAAGCATAAATTACGTTTTTTCTATCTCAGGCAGTATTTGGAAGAAGAAACTGCCTGCGTTTTTTATCTATGATCTTAGCAGGCGTAACTAAGATCCACTGGCTGTTCTCGACATTCTGAGGAGTGGGGTAACTTCAGAAACTGGGAATAGCATGCGGGGTCCTCAGCAAATGAGGTGTGTGCAGTACTTTATTTTCTGGGAATGGAATTGACTAAGAAAATACTGCTGTTACCGTATGATGTAAGTACAGCCTTAAATGCAGTAGTAGCAACTGGTATCAGGCTGATAAATGTATGCACAGTCGAGTTATATTCTAGGGACTAGAATTTGACTGAGAAAATACTGTTAACACTGAAATAATACTTAAGCCTTCTCTGCAGTGGTAGCGACTGGTAGCAGGCTTAGTGATAGCTTTGCATGACATTGAAAAATGTTGTTTTTTAATAAAACGTTTACTGGCATGTTATTCGTTTTTGTGAGGTACTTTGGTGATAAATCGCTTTGGGCATGATTTTTTCCACATGGCTAACATATTTTTCTGCATGGAAACCGTTATATCAGGGCTCCCACTGTTGTGATTGGAGTGGGAGGGCCCTTGTTTTAGCGCCTTGTTGCGCAGTTATAATTCTAGCACAGTCTTCCTGCTTCTTCCTCTTTGATCCAGGACGTCTCTAGAGAGCTCAGGGGTCTGCAAATTTCATTTGTGAGGGAGGTAATCAGTCACAGCAGATCTGTGACAGTGTGCTGACTGTGATTAAAAGGGTTAAATCTTAATTGATATCTGTTTTATCCGTTTTGGGTATCGAGGGGTTAATCATCCTTTTGCTAATGGGTGCAATCCTCTGCTAATAATACACTTCTTGTTAAGAATTGTTTAATTATATCTGTATTTTTGAAGCGCTGCAGCGTTTTTTATATTGCTTGTAAAACTTATTGAAAGTGATTTTCAAGCTTGTTAGTTTTTCATTGCTAAGTCTGTTTTAAACATGTCTGATTCAGAGCATTTCTGAGGTCGCATGGGTGGAAAGTGAACGTGGAAAAGAGTTCTCTGTTACCACTCACAAGGGTTCCTTTTCTAGGGACTCTTATAGATTCTGTAGAGATGAAGATTTACCTGACGGAGTCCAGGTTAGCAAAGATTCTCAATGCTTGCCGTGTCCTTCATTCCATTCCAAGCCCATCAGTAGCTCAGTGCATGGAGGTAATCGGCTTAATGGTCGCGGCAATGGACATAGTGCCATTTGCGCGCCTGCATCTCAGACCGCTGCAACTATGCATGCTCAGTCAATGGAACGGGGATTACTCAATGGGGTTGCTGTGGCATAGTGCTTAAGTCTAATGTCTCTTAACCCAAAGGTTGTGAGTTCAAACCCGGCCTCAACTGCTGAAAAAAGTTTCTGGCTTACATCAATCATCAAGGGGGAACCAGGAGTTCCCTAGCGATGTTGGAAGTCTCGAAGATAATTCGCTGGGCAGAGTCTCACTCTTGCCACCTGTCAGCGATTCACATCCCAGGCGTAGAGAACTGGGAGGCGGATTTCCTAAGTCGCCAGACTTTTCATCCGGGAGAGTGGGAACTACACCCGGAGGTATTTGCTCAACTGATTCGTCGTTGGGGCAAACCGGATCTGGATCTCATGGCATCTCGCCAGAACGCGAAGCTTCCTTGTTACGGATCCAGGTCCAGGGACCCGGGAGCGGTGCTGGTAGATGCATTAGCAGCCCCTTGGGTTTTCAACATAGCTTATGTGTTTCCACCTTTTCCGTTGCTACCTCGGCTGATTGCCAGGATCAAACAGGAGAGGGCATCGGTAATTCTGATAGCGCCTGCGTGGCCACGCAGGACCTGGTATGCAGACCTAGTGGACATGTCGTCCTGTCCACCATGGTCTCTTCCTCTGAGGCAGGACCTTCTAATTCAGGGTCCTTTCAACCATCCAAACCTAATTTCTCTGAGGCTGACTGCCTGGAAATTGAACGCTTGATTCTATCTAAGCGTGGGTTTTCAGATTCGGTTATTGATACATTAATACAGGCTCGGAAACCTGTGACAAGAAAAATTTACCATAAGATATGGCGTAAATATTTATATTGGTGCGAATCCAAGAGTTACTCATGGAGTAAGGATAGGATTCCTAGGATATTAGCTTTTCTACAAGAGGGTTTAGAAAAGGGTTTATCCGCTATTTCGCTAAAGGGACAGATTTCAGCTCTGTCTATTCTTTTACACAACGTCTGGCAGAGCATCCAGACGTCCAGGCCTTTTGTCAGGCTTTGGCTAGAATTAAGCCTGTGTTTTAAAGCTGTTGCTCCTCCGTGGAGCTTAAACTTGGTTCTTAAAGTTCTTCAGGGTGTTCCGTTTTGAACCCCTTCATTCCATTGATATTAAGCTTTTATCTTGGAAAGTTTTGTTTTTGATGGCTATTTCCTCGGCTCGAAGAGTCTCTGAGTTATCTGCCTTACATTGTGATTCTCCTTATCTGATCTTTCATTCAGACAAGGTAGTTCTGCGTACTAAACCTGGGTTTTTACCTAAGGTTGTTTCTAACAGGAATATCAATCAAGAGATTGTTGTTCCATCATTATGTCCTAATCCTTCTTCAAAGAAGGAACGTCTTTTGCATAATCTAGACGTGGGTCCGTGCTCTGAAGTTCTACTTACAGGCCACTAAAGATTTTAGACAAACTTCTTCTCTGTTTGTCGTTTACTCTGGACAGAGGAGAGGTCAAAAGGCTTCGGCTACCTCTCTCTCTTTTTGGCTTTGTAGCATAATACGTTTAGCCTATGAGACTACTGGACAGCAGCCTCCTGAAAGAATTACAGCTCATTCCACCAGAGCTGTGGCTTCCACCTGGGCCTTTAAGAATGAGGCCTCTGTTGAACAGATTTGCAAGGCTGCAACTTGGTCTTCACTTCATACTTTTTCCAAATTTTACAAATTTGACACTTTCGCTTCTTCGGAGGCTGGTTTTGGGAGAAAGGTTCTACAGGCAGTGGTTCCTTCTGTTTAGTGTTCCTGCCTTGTCCCTCCCATCATCCGTGTACTTAGCTTTGGTATTGGTATCCCATAAGTAATGGATGACCCGTGGACTGAACACACTTAACAAGAGAAAACATAATTTATGCTTACCTGATAAATTTATTTCTCTTGTAGTGTGTTCAGTCCACGGCCCACCCTGTCTTTTTCAGGCAGGTTCTAAATTTTAAAATTATAACTCCAGTCACCACTGCACCTTATAGTTTCTCCTTTCTCGTCTTGTTTCGGTCGAATGACTGGATATGACATGTGAGGGGAGGAGCTATATAGCAGCTCTGCTTGGGTGATCCTCTTGCAACTTCCTGTTGGAAGGAGAATATATCCCATAAGTAATGGATGACCCGTGGACTGAACACACTACAAGAGAAATAAATTTATCAGGTAAGCATAAATTATGTTATTTCGCATTCCAATGTTCTTTGCATAGCAGAATATGTTCTCTTTAACGCGATACGGTTAGCACACTTGAAAATTTTGTAATCTTAAAATGCGTTATTGAAATATTAAATATAAAATAATATAAAAATTAAGAATTATTAAACATACTATAAAATATTATAAATAATCCATAGAATATATCTATAATTTACAGTATGTTTAATAATTCTTAACTTTTTTTTGTATATTTTGTATTTAATATTTCAATTACGTGTTTTAAGGTTACTAAGTTTTTATGTGCGCTAACCCAATCTCATTAAAATTTAAATGGTGAAAGCCAATGGGCAAAACATTATTAAATTCCTAAGTTCTTCACATAGAAAATAATGTAGTTTTTTTATTATTACATGTGTGTGTGTGTATATATATATATATATATATATATATATATATATGATACTTTTCATGTAAAATACTTATCTATATAGCTATATGAATAGATATATAGGTATAGGTATAAATAGATATATATAGGAATATATTTTTAAGAATAAATAGAACATCTTCTGCTATGCGAAGAACATTGGAATGTGAAATATTAACATTTCTTGTCGGGTTTAGCGTTTATATATATAGGTATATACAGATATATATATATATATCTATATCTATATATCTATATATATATATATATATATATTTACAATAAAAAGGACATTATCCTGTATCATTGGAATGTTAAATATGTACAGTAAATATACAGTAAAACACGTAAATACATATGTGCACACACACACATATATATATATATATATATATATATATATATATATATATATATATATATATATATATATATATATATATATATATATATATAGGTATAGCTCACTCATACAGTGGGTCAAGGACGTCCTTAAAGTGAAACAACACAATTTTAGTTTTCTTTTCACTTGCCAATGTGTTTAAAAACATGTTTGAACTAACATATATTAGGGGTGCAATAGCTCTAAATTTAGTTTAACACTAGCACAGTATTCAATTAGTATTCAATAAAAGCTCTACCTGTAAAATAGTGACATTTACTATAGTAACATTTGCCAGACTATAACACAGACACAGATTGCACTGTAGTACTGTAAACAGAGTGAACTGTGCATAACAAAATGGTGCCAGTCACTTTTCTCTCAATCTCAAGATGAGTACAGCACTGTTTCAAAATCTTTGGAAGTTAAACTTCAGCTCCACAAAACGCTGTATTAGCGAAACGCTGTAAAGTGAGGTATACCTGTGTGTGTGTGTGTGTGTGTGTGTGTATTTAAGTGTGTGTGTGTATATATATATATATTGATTGGAGTAGCCGTGTTAGTCCAGAGATTTAGATATCAAAATAACAAGAGTATTGCATTGAGCAATGATACTTTTTTATTGGACTAACTATACATTTATAAGATGACATGCTCCTTTTTCAAGTCTGAAGCAATACTGATTATTATTATGAGTGTAACTGTTTTTTTAAAATGTATTTTTGAATTTTTTTTTTGTGACACTTTTTTTGTCTTATGTTATAGTCAACCAGAGCTCTGAAGTCGTGCTTACCCGCCTGCTTTAAATTTGATTGCGCTCACACTAATGTGTTTACTTTCAACTCCTATTTCCAATATGTGCTAAGAGCCACAAAACACCCCTTATTGCTCGAGCGCAACAATTAGCGAGCCACTCATAATCTAGCCCTAAGTAGGGTTCTTGTACCTCTTGATAAGAGCAAGCAAAACACACACAATATTAAGACTTTTTTAGCTATTTTGCTTTATTTCCCCTCACAATTAAATGGTTACTCAGACATTCATGATCTTTTAATTTGCCAAAAGGAAACCCAACTGAATTTCTCTTTTTAGTGCCACCCAGACATCTGGAGGTAGTCTTTATTCCTTGGGAAATAAGTGGCAGGCACTGCCAAGTCCTATGCCCATAGACTATGTCTCTCTCATGCCCTTCTGGGCAATCCTGTTTCGCAGCTGTTAAATCCAGCTATGAATGGCTGCCTAGCTGAGGCAGATGGTTTCCTGCCAGTGTGCCCATCCCTCAGCACGTACACTTACACACATGCAGGCTTACTTACACAACTGACAGCTCTGTCATTCCAGAGGCTGGCAGGTGGGGATGCCAGGGCCACACAATGAGGCTTAGTCAGTGCATTCAGACCGCAGATTATGTATGCCCATCCTCACCCCAATCTCTGTCGTGCAGGCTGCAAGGGGATGTACAAATTCAGTGACACCATTTTCCACTTTGGTGCTGCTTGATAAAACGATTCTATTAAACATATTCAGTACAAATTCAATGCCTCAATTCATCAAAAGGCATCACATTCTCATAGTCTGGGTGCAGTTTTGGAAAATCTTGTTTTGGGTCACTAACCTGCCATTGACATATTAGCCCTAGATCATGAAAAATGCTAAGTGGGGTCAGAGCTTTTGAGTAATCTTCAATATCAGAGGCATTTGTAACTCGTTATATTTACCATATACCCTTAGCAGCCTGGGAGAACTGAACAGTATTGCTCAGCAGATTTCTCTGGCATCCAAGAAGTTAATCTCTCTTTTAATAGTCCAGAAACTGTTACAATAATATAATGAACTGCATTTGTAAGAAAAACCCATTAAACATGTTTACTTAGAACCTATTTCCAGTTTTTGCTGTTCTAAACATAGAAAAATAGAAGCAGAATGAGAGCACTCTTCTGAGGCATATTATTTCTCTCACTATTTCAGTTCCTTTCTCCCCCCTTTTTTGTATTCAATTAGAGGTTTGGATTGTGTCATGTGAAAGAGTAATTAATGTGAAAGTCTAATTATGCAAAGCTCCTTATACAATGTAATCAACTCATCCGTACCTAGAAATCTACTCCCTACGTTTGTCTAACCAAACAAGAGAATTTGCACATATTGGTTTACATTTCGACATTCAATCAGCATTTCAAGAAACATTTTAAAGCTTGTAACCAAAAAAATGGTAACCTTTGTTTTTTTAATTTCTTTACAGATCCTGGACAATCAGGAAGTCCAAGCCACAATGATCCTGCCAAGAATCCACCAGGTAAATATAACCCCTGGAAAATTTACATTCTAACAATGCCCCCGACAAATGTGCCTCTGTGATGGCTTCAAAGTATATAATTTAGGTCAGCCATCTCCATTGGCATAGGAAATGGGTATAATCAGGGCAGATCTGTGAATTAATGTTACCTCTTGTATTGTAGCAAAATGCTATAACAGCAACTTCATTATGGATTCAGTTAATCTTTATAATGTAACTAGCTGCTTTCCTCAAAATACACAAGCTTGAAAATGAAGAGGTTTTTAGTTCAAGGGGGACAAAGCCCTGGCACTTTCCATATATTGTAATAGCTTGATACTGTACACTAAGAACCAATTTCTTTTTATACTTTAAGGGATATGAAACCCGAAAAATGTTTTGAAAAATTTTTGGAAAAAAAAAAAGTTTCCCAATTTACTTCTATTATCAAATTTGCATTGTGTTCAGGGTATTCTGTGTTGAAGAGATACTAGGTAGGTGTCTGGAGCTCTACATGGCAGGAAATAGTGCTGCCATCTAGTGCCCCTACAAATGGATAACATTCTTGCAAAAAACTGCTGCCATATTGTGCTCCAAACAAATTCACCGTTCGTCTCCACTTTGCGGTTAAATGTATATATACATGCAAACAGCCCAAAATAAAAATGCTCTGACGCATTAGAGCATTTATTTTGTTTGCACTTGTATGTCCCTTTAATAGATCCACACCAAAATGTTAATACATTGGAAAGGGGGCTTTGTGGGCCCCTTGCAAGTATACAGAGTTGGTTTGGTTGTATTAGGCAAAAAGGATCTTTATAACCCTGTTCTGGAGTCTTTAGATTCTCTCAACCTTTTTTTCAGCCCAAAAATGGTTCTTTGGCTAAATTACAGTAGTTTAGGAAACAATTCTACTTCTGTTTTTCTGTTTTCATGTAAGATAATACACCATGCATGTTTTTATACAAATATCACTTATCTGCAGCTTTATTTATTTGCTTATTTTATTTTCAACAGCACTGTGAGGTTTGAACAGGCCATCAGCAGCAGCAAGTCTAAAAGGCTTAACTGTTTTAAAAAATGTCTGGAAATATGTTTACTTAAGAAATGAATAAAGACTGAGTGTAAGTGAGATAGACAAGGAGAAAATAGTCTGTCTACGGATTCTGCTGCAATCTGATGTTTAGTAATAAACCAACTCACCACTTCAAATGCCAAGAGGCGGAAATACAGGAAAGAGTTTAAACTGCAGTACATTTGCAACAGTGCCCCTGCCCAATCACCATTATTTTTTGATAGAAATCTGTACAAGTTTGCTTGTAGTATTTTTCCACTTCTACTTTACTCCCCGGTTGCCAGAGGCCATTGCTACAGACTGCACAGCAATGTTTTCCAGCCAAGGGTTAATCTGCGGTCATTACGCGTATTCTTGTGATGTGAATTTTCAAGATCTCCATAAAATGTATTCTGCAAAAATTACTATGAACAGGCTTCAGTCCACTGGTGGCAAATGCCTTTATAAATAATGATAATAGTTTCCCTTTTCAGATGTAAACAAATGAAATGATTACTGTGAAATTACCTTCAAAAGTTGCATGAGTAGGGAAGTGACATATTAGTGGGTTTTTTTTTTTTTTTTAAAATTTTCTTTTCTATTCATTCTTCTATTCTTTTTTATTTTCCATTTTTTAAAGTAAAGGCTTTTTTATTTAATTTGAAAGGAATCTATCACTAACCAGTTATGGGGCAGTTATAAGAAGAATTAATAACAAGCCATTGTTGTAAACTTAATTATAACTGAGAACTAGCGAAGGGAATACTTTTTAGGCATCACAAATATATAAAGTAGCCCTTTTCTTCTTAACGGGAAGAGTCCACAGCTGCATTCATTACTTTTGGGAATTCAGAACCTGGCCACCAGGAGGAGGCAAATACACTGCAGCCAAAGTTTTCAAATACCTCCCCCACTTCCCTCATCCCCCAGTCATTCTTTGCCTTTCGTCACAGGAGGTTGGCAGAGAAGTGTCAGAAGTTCGAGATAGTCTTTTATGGAGGGTAGTACTCTTCGGAATGGGACTGGAGTTTTAAGTAATCTTGTCAGCCTCTCAGTGAGAGCATGGATGAAGGTTGGAGTCCGGAGATGCAGGGAGAGTCTTTCTGCGAAACCATCCCGACTCATATTAACAGCTCCTTGGCAATCAGCATTGACAAATTTTGCTGCCTGCCTTTATTCACTCAAGTCCATGTCAGAAGCGAGGCTACTATCTGTCACACTTGAAGGGGCCGTGTTCCTGTTCCACGACATTGATTCCGGTAAGATCGTTTCATTTTAATTAATTATGTGAATGTGATGTTAACGAGAGAAGGTAGGGTCCCAGTGGGACTCCTTTTATCTTAAATAGGAATCATGGGTTAATATCTCCTGAGGGGTGTTAGTGAACAGGGGGGACTTTTATCATGTTGGTTATATGGTTCTATCTGCTGATGTGTAGTTATACCTAAGCTCATGGCTTTTCGGAACATAACGGCCTTATCATCAATGGCACATCTCTTGAGATTGCGCACCCTTTCTCTTGCAAGGTGTATCCAGTCCACGATTCATCCTTTGCTTGTGGGAATATTCTACATTCCCTACAGGAAGTAGCAAAGAGAGCACACAGCAAAGCTGTCCATATAGCTCCCCCTCTAGCTCCACCCCCCAGTCATTCTCTTTGCTGGCTCTAAGCACTAGGGTCTCTCTCGGGAGTGTAAAGTGAATGTGGTGTTAGAATTGTAGTTTTATTATATTCAATCAAAAGTTTGTTATTTTAAATGGTACCGGTTTGTACTCTTTACTCTAGCAGAAAAGTGATGAAGATTTCTGTTGAGAGGAAAATGATTTTAGCATGTTGTAACTAAATCCACTGCTGTTCCCACACAGGACTGAGGAGTACCAGAAAACTTCAGTTGGGGGGAACAGTTTGCAGGGTGATCTGCAATAAGGTATGTTCAGCTCTTTAATTCTAGACAAGACTGAGATAATGCTAGAAGAGACTGACAATATCCCCTGAGGGGAGGGGTAATCTATGTTCACAGACTTAGTAAGGAATTGAATGCTTACATAATAGGGCTAATATACTGGTTGACACTTATTCAGGGCAATCAATTGTTTTGGCTAAGGAAAAATCGTTTTTGCAAGACACTTTGAAAGCCCTTTTGGGTTCTTCTGGGGTTATTACCACATGGCTGTTGTTTAGTCACTTAGGAGTGATTTACTAGGCCTCACAGCTCCAGAGTAGAGTGGGAGGGCCTAATTTCACGCCTCAGATGCGCACTTAGAATTGCAGATAAGTTCATGCTGTTTCACATGGAGGGTTCCTGTGATGTTTGAAGGCCTAAAAGAAGCTATATTCCCCCAATCTGATCCCTAAGGGAAGGTAGGGGCCACAGCACGGCTGTGGCAAGGTGCTGTAGTGATTTAACCAGGTGTTGGCTTTAGGCTGCTCCGGTTTGGGCATTAAGGGGTTAATCGTTTTGAAACTTGGGGTGCAATCTTATTAAGGCTTTAGCTACATACTGGTGAAAGATTGCTGTGAAAAAAACTGTGAAAGTTTGCTGCATTTTTCACCGTTTTGTAAAATTGTGGTGCTCTTTTTATCTCTTAAAGGCACATTAACGTTTTTTTTCAAATGTGTTTTTTATTTGATTAAAGTGATTCAAAGCCTGTTTGTGTACTCTAACTAGTCTGTTAAACATGTCTGACACTAAGGAAAATCCTTGTTCAATGTGTTTAGAAGCCATGGTGGAACCCCCTCTTAGAATGTGTTCCCCACTTGTACTGATATGTCTATACACTTTAAAGATCATATTGTTGCACTTAAGAATGTGCCCAAGATGATTCTCAGACTGAAGTGTAACGAGGGTTAGCCCGTCTGCTCTCCCCAAGTGTCACAACCAGTTACGCCCGCGCAAGCGACGCCTAGTACCTCTAGTGCGTCTAAACCCTTTTACATTACAAGACTTAGCGGCAGTCATAGATATTCTCTTACAGCCTTCTTATCTAAACTTCCCGTGTTGCCTGCAAAGCGTGATAGCTCCGTTTTAAGAACAGATTATGAGCATTCTGATGCTTTGGTAGCCGTATCCGATATACCCTCACAACGCTCTGAAGTGGGAGCGAGGGATTTGATGTCTGAGGGAGAAGTCTCTGATTCAGGAAGGGTTCCTCCCCAGACAGATTCAGATACATTGGCTTTTAAATTGAAACTAGAACACCTCCGTGTTTTACTTAGGGAGGTATTAGCTACTCTGGATGACTGTGACCCTTTGGTGATCCCAGAGAAATTGTGTAAAATGGACAAGTACCTAGAGGTCCCTGTTACACGGATGCGTTTCCGGGCCCTAAGAGGATTGCAGATATCGTTACTAGGGAGTGGGATAGGCCAGGTGTCCCTTTTGTCCCCCCTCCTGTTTTTAAGAAAATGTTTTCCATCTCTGACCCCATGCGGGACTCGTGGCAGACGGTCCCTAAGGTGGAGGGGGCTGTTTCTACACTAGCTAAACGCACAACCATACCAATTGAAGACAGTTGAAGACCCTATGGATAAAAAATTAGAGGGATTTACTTAAGAAAATTTTTGTTCAACAAGGTTTTTCTTCTCCAACCTATTGCCTGCATTATTCCTGTAACTACTGCAGCTGCTTCTGGTTTGAGGCGCTGGAAGACTCGCTCCAGACGGAGACCTCATATGAGGAAATTATGATAGAATTAAGGCTCTAAAGCTAGCTAATTCTTTTATCACTGACGCCGCTTTCCAAATAAGCTAAGTTAGCAGCGAAAAATTCAGCTTTCGCCATTTTGGCGCGCAGGGGCGCTATGGCTAAAGTCCCTGGTCGGCCGATGTGTCGTCTAAATCCAAGCTTTTGAACATTCCTTTCAAGGGAAGACCCTATTCGGGCCTGAATTGAAAGAGATTATTTCAGATATCACCGGGGAAAAAGGCCATGCTCTTCCCTCAGGACAAAGCCTTTTAAAACAAAGAACAAAGCTAATTTTTCATTCCTTTCGCAATTTCAGGAACGGCCCCCGCTTCATCCTTCTCGGCTGCAAAGCCAGAGGGTAACGCTTCACAGCCAAGGCAAACTGGAAACCTTACCAGGGCTGGAATAAGGGTAAACAGGCCAAAAAGCCTGCAGCTGCCACCAAGACAGCATGAAGGGGTAGCACCCGATCCGGGATCGTATCTAGAAGGGGGCAGACTCTCTCTCTTCGCTCAGGCCTTGGCAAGAGATGTACACAATCCTTGGGCATTAGAGATTGTAGCCCAGGGATACTTTCTAGAATTCAAGGACTCTCCTCCAAGGGGAAGGTTCCACATTTCTCGTCTGTCTACAGATCAGACAAAGAAAGAGGTGTTTTTACGCTGCGTAGAAGATCTACATACAATGGGAGTGATCCACCCAGTTCCAATTGCAGAACAAGGACTGGGGTTTTACTCAAACCTGTTTGTGGTTCCCAAAAAAAGAAGGAACTTTCAGACCAATCCTGGATCTCAAAATTCTAAACAAATTCCTCAGAGTCCCATCATTCAAGATGGAGACCATTCGGGACAATCTTACCAATGATCCAGGAGGGTCAATATATGACTACCGTGGATCTAAAGGGATGCGTATCTGCACATTCCTATCCACAAAGATCATCACCAGTTTCTCAGGTTCGCCTTTCTGGACAAGCATTTTCAGTTTATGGCTCTTCCTTTCGGGTTGGCCACTGCCTCCCAGAATTTTCACAAAGGTGCTAGGGTCCCCTCCTGGCGGTTCTAAGACCGCGGGGCATAGCAGTGGCGGCCTTACCTAGACGACATCTTAATTCAGGCGTCAACTTTCCAAAGAACCAATCTCACACGGAGATTGTATTGGCCTTTCTGAGGTCTCACGGGTGGAAGGTGAACATCAAAAAGGGTTCTCTCTCCCCCCTCACAAGAGTTCCATTCCTAGGAACCCTGATAGACTCGGTAGAAATGAAAATATTTCTGACGGAGGTCAGAAAGCTAAAACTCTTAACTACTTGCCGAGCTCTTTATTCCATTCCTCGGCCATCTGTGGCTCAGTGCATGGAGACAATCGGACTAATGATTGCGGCAATGGACATAGTCTCTTTTGCTCGGACGCACCTCAGACCACTGCAACTATGCATGCTCAAACAGTGGAATGGGGATTATGCAGATTTGTCTCCTCAAATTCAGTTGGACCAGGAGATCAGAGATTCTCTTCTCTGGTGGGTGTCTCAGGATCACCTGTCTCAAAGAATATGTTTCCGCAGGCCAGAGTGGATCATCGTAACGACCGACGCCAGTCTGTTAGGCTGGGGTGCGGTCTGGGACTCCCTGAAAGCTCAGGGCTTATGGTCTCGGGAAGAAACTCTTCTCCCGATAAACATTCTGGAACTGAGGGCGATATTCAACGCTCTTCAGGCATGGCCTCAACTAGCGGCGGCCAAATTCATCAGATTTCAGTCGGACAACATCACGACTGTAGCTTACGTCAATCATCAGGGGGGAACAAAGAGTTCCCTAGCGATGACGGAAGTAACCAAAATAATCAGGTGGGCGGAGGATCACTCCTGCCATCTCTCAGCAATTCACATCCCAGGAGTAGACAACTGGGAGGCGGATTTTCTAAGTCGTCAGACTTTTCACCCGGGGGAGTGGGAACTCCACCCGGAGGTATTTGCCCAGCTGACTCAGCTATGGGGCATCCCAGAGTTGGATCTGATGGCGTCCCGTCAGAACACCAAACTTCCTCTCTACGGGTCCAGGTCCCGGGATCCCAAGGTGGTATTGATAGATGCTCTAGCAGCGCCTTGGTCCTTCAATCTGGCTTATGTTTTTCCACCGTTTCCTCTCCTCCCGCGTCTGGTTGCCAGAATCAAGCAGGAGAAGGCTTTGGTGATTCTGATAGCGCCTGCGTGGCCAAGCAGGACTTGGTATGCAGACCTAGTGGACATGTCATCGGTCCCACCATGGTCACTGCCAATGAGGTAGGATCTTCTAATACAGGGTCCGTTCAAGCATCCAAATTTAGTTTCTCTACGTCTGACTGCTTGGAGATTGAACGCTTAATTCTATCAAAGCGTGGGTTCTCTGAGTCAGTTATAGATACTCTGATTCAGGCTAGAAAGCCTGTCACCAGGAAAATCTACCATAAGATATGGCGGAAATATCTTTGTTGGTGTGAATCCAAGGGTTACTCATGGAGTAAGATTAGGATTCCCAGGATATTGTCCTTTCTCCAAGAAGGACTGGAGAAAGGATTGTCAGCTAGTTCCTTAAAAGGACAAATATCTGCTTTGTCTATCCTGTTACACAAGCGTCTGGCAGAGGTACCAGGCGTTCAAGCGTTTGCTCAGGCTTTAGTCAGAATCAAGCCTGTCTATAAAACCTGTGGCTCCGCCATGGAGTTTGAATCTAGTTCTTTCAGTTCTTCAAGGGGTTCCGTTTGAACCTTTACATTCCATAGACATTAAGTTGTTATCTTGGAAAGTTTTGTTTTTTGATAGCTATCTCTTCTGCTCGAAGAGTTTCAGAATTATCTGCCTTACAGTGTGATTCACCTTACCTGGTGTTCCACGCAGATAAGGTAGTTTTGCGTACCAAGCCTGGTTTTCTTCCTAAAGTTGTTTCTAACAAGAATATTAACCAGGAAATAGTTGTTCCTTCTCTGTGTCCTAATCCATCTTCGAAGAAGGAACGTCTTTTACACAATCTTGATGTAGTTCGTGCTTTAAAGTTCTATTTACAAGCAACTAAGGATTTCAGACAAAGATCTTCCTTGTTTGTTATCTATTCTGGTAAGAGAAGAGGTCAGAAAGCGACTGCTACCTCTCTTTCCTTTTGGCTGAAAATCATCATCCGTTTGGCCTATGAGACTGCTGGCCAGCAGCCTCCTGAAAGAATTACTGCTCATTCTACTAGAGCAGTGGCTTCCACATGGGCTTTCAAAAATGAGGCTTCTGTTGAACAGATTTGTAAGGCAGCGACTTGGTCTTCACTGCATACTTTTGCCAAATTTTACAAATTCGATACTTTTGCTTCTTCGGAGGCTATTTTTGGGAGAAAGGTTTTGCAAGCAGTGGTGCCTTCCGTTTAAGGTACCTGTCTTGTTCCCTCCCTTCATCCGTGTCCTAAAGCTTTGGTATTGGTATCCCACAAGTAAAGGATGAATTCGTGGACTGGATACACCTTGCAAGAGAAAACAGAATTTATGCTTACCTGATAAATTACGGCCCGCCCTGGCATTTAAGTCAGGTAAAAAATTTTTTGTTTAAATTACAGTCACCACTGCACCCTATGGTTTCTCCTTTTTCTTCCTAACCTTTGATCGAATGACTGGGGGGTGGAGCTAGAAGGGGAGCTATATGGACAGCTTTGCTGTGTGCTCTCTTTGCTACTTCTTGTAGGGAATGAGAATATCCCACAAGTAAAGGATGAATCCGTGGACTGGATACACCGCAAGAGAAAGTAATTTGTCAGGTAAGCATAAATTCTGTTTTTCAAATGTGCTTCGTTCTCTTGATATCCCTTGTTAAAAAAGAATACGCACATATCCCAAGTAGAGGGGCTGGGAAAAACAAGAAGAACAGACACTCCCCCTACCCCCTTTCCTGCACATGAAGAGACAGATAACATGTCCTTTTAAGCTAAAATTAGCTAATATTAAAATCTTCCATTTTTATTACACAAGTTATCATTAAAATACATTTATGTTAAATTATGAAATCAACTTGTATAGCAAAACATTATATAATATTAGATAATATTACACCGTCCTCACCCGGCTACTTTATAATGCCATCTGTCTGGAAACATTTTCTGTGGAGAACATATACGTATATTTGGATAATCTAGATTGCAAGCAATATTTTAAGAAGCAGTATGTCAAGTCATAGCTTTAGATTGCACTTAAAAGTTAGAAACAAAGTTTTCCATCTAATACGAGGAGAGTCCACGGCTTCATTCATTACTTGTGGGAAATACAGAACCTAGCCAATAGGAGGAGGCAAAGACACCCCTCATCCCCCAGTCATTCTTTGTCCTTTGTCACAGAAGAAATTGGAGACCTTGTAAGAAAAATGTTTCAGCACAAGGGATTCGTTTTTCAACCTGCAGCCGCGGTTGCAGGAGCCGCTACCTATTGGTGCGACTCTCTGTCAAAAATGATTGAGGTGGAGACTCCCCTCGATGAGATACATGAAATAATTAAGGCCCTGAGGGTAGCTAATTAGTTTATTTGTGATGCTAGTATGCAGATTATTCGCTTGAATGCCAAGACATCAGGTTTTTCTGTTCTGGCCCGGAGCGCCCTGTCGTTAAAGTCGCGGTCTGCTGACATTACGTCCATATAGAGACCTAAAGTGCTTAAACAAGTTTCTGTCGGTTCCATCATTCAAAATGGAGACGATAAGGTCTATACTGCCATTAGTTCAAGAGGGTCAGTTTATGACTACAATAGACTTGAAGGACGCTTACCTTCATGGGCCAATACACAAGGATCACTTTTAGGTTCTTAAGGTTCGCCTTTTTGGATCAACACTTCCAGTTTGTAACTCTTCCCTTCGGGCTGGCTACTGCTCCAAGAATCTTCATGGAGGTTCTAGGAGCTCTGCACGTGATGGCGAGATCCAGAGGGATAGCAGTGGCTCCTTATCTGGACGACATTCTGGTTCAGGCTCCGTTCTGCCAGCTGGCAGAGGATCACTTGAGTGCTCTTCTGCTTCTTCTGCAATCTCATGGATGGATGGTAAACTCAGGAAAGAGTTCTCTGGTTCCCAGTACTAGAGTGGAGTTCCTGGGCACGATAATAGACTCCATTGCCATAAAGATATTTCTGACAGAGAAGAGACGTTGCAGGATTGTCTCCAGCTGTCTTGCCCTTCAATCCTCTTCAGGGCCATCAGTGGCCCGGTGCATGGAGATGATTGGGCTCATGGTATCCACTATAGATGTCATTCCATTCGCCAGATTCCATCTCCGACGTCTTCAGCTGTGCATGCTGAGGCAGTGGAACGGTGCAACTAATCTCTCTTGGTGGCTCCATCCAGACCAGCTGTACCAGGGGACATCCTTCCTCAGACCATCTTGGGAGATTTTGACTACGTACATGAGTCTCTCAGGTTGGGGAGCGATTTGGGGTGCCAATAAGGCACAGGGCAGGTGGAATCGGAAGGAGTCTCTTCTCCCGATCAACATCCTGGAACTTCGGGCGATCTTCAATGCTCTGGAGGCTTGGCCTCTGCTGGGTTCATCCAAGTTCATCATATTCCAGTTGGACAACATTACCTTGGTGGCTTACATCAACCACCAGGGGGGAACGAGAAGCCATGAGGGAAGTATCTTGGATTCTGGAGTGCTATCAGCGATCCACATCCCGGGTGTGGATAAACTGGGAAGCGGACTTTCTCAGCAGACAATCTTTTCATCTGGGGGAATGGTCTCTTCACCTCAAAGTGTTTTGCAGAGATTTGCAGCAGTTGGGGGACTCCGGAAATAGATCTCATGGCGTCCAGACTCAACTTCAAGCTACCCAGATACTGGTCGCGGTCCAGGGATCCCCACACAGAACTGATAGATGCCTTAGCAGTGCCTTGGGGATTCAACCTAGTGTACATATTTCCACCGTTAGACAAATCCTGCAGAAGACAAGAGAACAGAAGAGGCTCCAACATAGAGCAGTATCATCTGGTCGATAGAGATGATTATAAGGGTGTACACCCTCCCCCCAATATGGGTATATCTACTCACAGGGCGGCACAAACCGGAGTGCCAAAACACAGCAGATCGGGACTGTTTAGGAGTCGCCTGACAGACACGCTGGATCGCTCCACCGTCAGTGCTTACGTCACATAGGAGGGCTCGTCCAATCCAGTCAAATCCAATAGCTAGCCACTTGAATGAGTCTCTGAATTAGTGGCCCTGCAATGTGAGCCTCCTTTCTTGGTTTTCCAAGCGCATAAGGCTGTCCTTCGCACTGGACTGGGATTTCTCCCTAAGGTTGTGTCTGATCGCAATATTAATCAGGAAATTTGGGTTCCTTCTTAAGCCTCTTTAGAGGATTACGGCTCACTCAACTAGAGCTGTGGCTTCTTCTTGGGCCTTTAAGAATGAGGCCTCTATGGAGCAGATTTGTAAGGCAGCTACCTGGTCCTCCTTACATGCTTTTACAAAATTTTACAAATTTGATGTTTTTGCTTCGGCTAAAGCAGCTTTTGGGGAAAAAGGTTTTGCAGGCTGTGGTGCCCTCAGAATAGGGTCCGTCTTCTTTTACCCTCCCGTTTTTCATTCAGTGTCCTTTAAAGCTTGGGTATTTGTTTCCCACAAGTAATGAATGAAGTCGTGGACTCTCCTTGTATTAGATGGAAAACTTAAATTATGCTTACCTGATAATTTCATTTCCATCTTTACGAGGAGAGTCCACAGCTCCCATCTGTTTCTCCATTGGGCGGACCTTAATTTCTTTTGTTTCTTCTGGCACCTTTTATACCCTGATATTTCTCTTACTGTTCCTTATTCCCTCGGCAGAATGACTGGGGGACGAGGGGAGTGAGCAAGGTATTTAAGCCTTTGGCTGGGGTGTCTTTTCCTCCTCCTGGTGGCCAGGTTCTGTATTTCCCACAAGTAATGAATGAAGCCGTGGACTCTCCTCGTAACGATGGAAATGAAATTATCAGGTAAGCATATATTTATGTTTTATTCTGATAATTGTTCATATAGCTTTGTTAATTTAAATTGAGGAAAGGTAAATGCATAATAAGAGATTATAGAGTCTGCCATATATGATGTGTTTCCACGTTGCACAAGTAGTATATACATTATGGGGCAGATTACGAGTGGCACGCTAACAGTTACACTTCATCAGGTTACAAGGTTAATTGTGGCTGTTTGCACACGTCGGAAAAAGGAGCGCTCGTATTACAAGTTGAAAATAATGCAAACTGGTGAGTGCAATCGCGATTTACGCTAGAATGATTACAGCAACCTCAGAGCTCTGGTTAACTGTTAAAACACATCAAAAATACATTTAAAAGTACAGTTACACTCATAATAAAACTAATAAAAATTATGAAAAAATATTGCACAAAAAAGTTGAAGGGGCTCAAAGATATGAGGTCTCAGGTATAATCTGGCCCTATGTATGCTTTTCTAGATTATCCTTGCTGTATCATGCACGCTCTGTCTATCCTATAAAATTATTCTGCCGGCAGGCATGACTTCAGGGGTCTTGTAAGACTTGCTGTGGCTTGAAACCTTAATGTTAATACTGCCGGCTATGTTTTATTTATACAACTGGTTTCTGTAACATGAAATTGAGCACACACCCTGATATGTAGAATGAACGTGTAGGTGATTTAGGGATAAGGATGCATATGTGCCTTGAAGTGATACTTCAAGAGGATAACTAAATATTACTGTGATCTGTAACAGTGATGTCATGTCTAATTTACACAGTTAGCAATATGCTTAGCCATAGAGCAAAGTCTAAAATACATCTTTGCTGATTGTTTGTACACTGTGGTACTTTGTACTCAGCTTGTGTTTTGTAGCTCTTTCTAATGCTTTATGGGCAGAACTCATGCCTAGAAGGGCCAAATAAATCCACACAGAAAATGACAGATATATTTTGTTATACAGGAAAATTATATATAGTATAGTATAGATTTATTTTGTTACTACTTGTTACTATGAGCAAAAAAAGTGAAAGTAGAGGATTGTATTATATACTGGTAGAAATCCCCAAATAAGGAATTCCAAAATCCAGACATATTCATTTATATATATATATATATATAATTACCATTTTCCCCACCAGTAAGTCACAATCTTTTCCTATCTCTCTAACCGTACCTTTAATGTAGACTTCTCTGGGGCATCATCTGCCCTGTTACCTCTTTCTGTTGGGGGACGGCAAGGCTCTGTCCTCGGCCCCCTTCTCTTCTCAATCTACAAGTTATCATTAGGTTCCTTAATAAAGTCCCACAAGTTTCATTATCATTTGTATACCGGCGACACCCAAATCTACCTCTCTGCACCAGAACTATCTCCTTCCTTGCAAACCCGTCTCACGAACTGTCTCTCTCATATCTCATCTTGGATGTCCTCTCACTACCTCAGCTAAATCTTTTCAAAACTGAGCTCCTTATTTTGCCCTTTTCTTCCAAAATCTCCACCACCATTTCTCCTTAACCTCTTAAGGACATATGACGGAATTTTTCCCATCATAAACAATTGAGCAAACTGAAAGCTCTGTCCTTAAAGGGTTAACTGTTGATAATTTCATCATTACCCCAACCCCACATGCCCGATGTCTTGGTGTCACACTTGACTCAGATCTTTCTTTCACTCCTCACATTCAGTCCTTGGCTAAAGCCTGACGCTTCCACCTTAAAAACATCTCTAAAAATAGACATTTCCTTACACAAGACACTACTAAGATTTTAATTCACTCTCTAATCCTTTCCCGCCTCGACTACTGCGACTCCATCCTCTCTGATCTCCCTAGCTGCCGCCTAGCTCCTTTACAATCCATAATGAATGCCTCTGCCAGGCTCATCTTCCTTACACGTCGCTCTTCATCTGCTGCACCTCTCTGTCAATCCCTTCACTGTCTTCCTCTTGCCTCCAGGATTAAACACAAAATTCTCATTCTGACATACAAAGCCCTCAACTGCACTCCTCCCCCCCTACATCTCAGACCTTGAATCCAGATACTCTCCCTCCCGTCCCCTTTGCTCTGCTCATGATCTCCTACTCTCCTCCTCTCTTGTTACCTCCTCACATTCCTGTTTACAAGATTTTTCCAGATTGGCTCCCATCTTATGGAACTCTCTGCCTCGCTCCACAAGACTCTCCCCTAGTTTTGAAAGCTTTAAGAGCTCCCTGAAGACTCTACTATTCAGGGATGCATACAACCTACACTAACCTTACTATCTCCACTGCTATCCCCTTAAACCCTATAGCATGTAAGCCTATGAGCCGAGCTGTTTGTAGTTCACATTCATAAGAGCCTACTACAACAGTGCAAATCTCGACAGGGCCCTCTACTCACGTGACCTTTACCCACTTGACCCCCGGTAAATGTTATTTTGTATACCACCTATGTCATAGCACTGCAGAATCTGTTGGCTCTCAACAAATACCTGATGATAATAATAATAATGCCAGCATCTTTGTTGTTTTTGTGTGTGTTCTAAAATGCAAATGTTTTTCTATATTTATTTAAAACAAGAACTATTAACTTTCTGAGAACATTACTGTACTATCTTTCTGATGGTATGTATATGTATACAAAATTATGACATGTCTATTTTTTATACTTGGTCAAAATCCGCTAACCAAGCTGTCCCATTTTACAGATGCAAATATAAAAATATTAAAAATCCAAACTATTCCCAAAATACAAACCTTTTCTCAACCCAAGGAGTTAGAATAAAGTTTGTTTTACTTTTACTGACATCACCTGAGACTCAAGGACTATGTAGGTTGTTTTCTAGGCATATTCTGTGGAGCTTTCTTGCAATAAATAAAAATATTAAAGTAGTGCAGTGCACACACTAGCTCCGGCATAGAAAGAGAAATTAAACATGTCACATATAGAGCAAGTGTAATTTCGATGTCATATGCTCAATTTCAACATAATTTTGTTAAAGAGATACGGTACCCACATTTTTTCTTTCATGGTTCAGATAGAACATGTAATTTTAAGCAACTTTCTAATTTACTCCTATTATCAAATTTTCTTCATACTCTTGGTATCTTTATTTGAAAAGCAAGAATGTAAGTTTAGATGCCGGCCTATTTTTAGTGAACAACCTGGGTTGTTCTTGCAGATTGGTGGATAAATTCACCCACCAATAAACAAGTGCTGTCCAGGGTCTGAACCAAAAATTGGCTGGCTCCTTAGCTTAGATGCCTTTTTTTTCAAATAAAGATAGCAAGAGAATGAAGAAAAATTGATAATAGGAGTAAATTAGAAAGTTGCTTAAAAATGCATGCTCTATCTGAACCACAAAAGAAAAAAATTGGGTTCAGTGTCCCTTTAAGTTACGTTTTCCATCTCATAGCATATGTTTTTTTTGTCTTTTTATAGTCTTTGAAATCAGGACATTGGTAACCTTGTTACAGTTTGTTGTGTTTACTGATGTCATCAATAAAACTATTTCTACCTTCTTTTTTTTCTTTTCATTTTCAGGGTACCTAGAAGACAGTTTTGTAAAGTCTGGAGTCTTCAATGTCTCAGAACTTGTGCGAGTTTCTAGAAGTAAGTAAAAAATAAATGTTTTTTAGAAACAAAGATCTTGCACCATATGTGTATGTGTTTTTTGTTTTTGAGATACTGTTTTAAGCTGTCACTCTAAAATGCCATTTCCCTTGTTGTTGGGCAAATGTATGTTTTCTAAAATCTGAATTGGTAAAATTCTTTTTTGACATTTGTTCCACTACTGCAATGTTTCTGCTAACATTTTTTACTTTAATTTATTATATTTAAATTGTATGATAATCATTCTAATATACTTGATATATGTAAAGTTAACTGAGAGAAAAAAAGTAAGATTTTAAATTAAATTCACCATAATGCATTTCACACTTGTCTAGAAACATTTTGAAATATACGCACCTTTGTAAAAAATCCTTCTAGTAAGACAATCAGCAGGTTTTGTGAAAACTCTTGCTGTGCACACAAACTTATGAGCATATGTTACAAGGCCAAATGCTTGTGCCTTTTCCAGGTGCCGAATGTGTTCACTATCGCTCACGATATACGCCTGGCGGGAATGTAAGCACACACAACCTACTGCATGTGCTAGCTGGGTGTCTAGCAGAATAAGGCATCATAAAACTGTAGTAACACTTACTAGAAAGATTTCCTAGAAATTAATGTGCTTAGCAAAACTTTATATTTACATTTGAAATCGTGTTTTCAAAATGTTCTAGTAAGTGCCATTAACATTGCTTTTTTAAAAAAAGTTGAGTGTTTGGCAAGCATTAGATGTGGGTTTTGTGTCCTTTTAACTCATATTGAGTTAAAAAACAAATTGAATAAAAATATTTTCATCACCATTTTGTCTATCTCTGTAGAGTCATCCATGTATCCAGTTTATAATACATCATGATTTTGAGATGCAGCCTTCTAACTAGTCAAATTAGATGGGCCTTTCTGCTCACTAGCTTTGGTGAAAGATATGCATTGCATTAACACAAAACAGTGCAGTTAGCTACCCCTTAGTGACCAGACCATTTTTCAATTTTCTTACCCTTAAAGGGACACTGAGCCCAAATTTTTTTCTTTCGTGATTCAGATAGAGCATGGAATTTTTTTTTTTTTTAAATAACTTTTTATTGAGGTTATTTTAGCATAATAAAGAGAAAATCAAGAATAAAGACAAAAGAAAAAAGCAATATTGTTTCAATTTCACAAGAGAAAGACATTAAACGCATGCTTTCTGATCTAGTCCAATAGGGATAACTTTGCTAACCTCCTTTTGTCAAATTAACGATAATCACACTACAGAAATTTAACCTGACAGTCAGAAGATCTAAAACTTAATATATCTGTATACAAGGAAAAAGAAAATTCAATTTAAAATGTTGTACAAACTAGTTCAGGTTGGTCATATATATCTCGCAATATGACCAAACAGAAAAGGTAACCTAACAAGGGGGGAAAGGAAAAAAAGAAAGAAAGAAAAAGAAAAAAGAAAAAGAAAAAAAAAAAAAGGGGGGGGGAGTGAAAAAAAAAACGGGGGAAAAAACTATTTCCTCTCTCCACCCCCTCTCTCCCCCCGCCTCCCTCACCAGTCTCCTAATAAAACCAATCAGTGTTTCTGAAGGGGAATATTAAGTATTGAACTTCGGCAGGTGAGAAGATCTTGATAAATTTTGCCCACTTATCGAGGAGAGCTCTTAATTCTCTTTCTGAATGTACTACTGTGGCTTTCTGTTCGATTAAGTATTGTTTTCTGAGGTAGTTTTTAATTTCTGTAATTGAAGGTACTATTATACTTTTCCAGTTCTTAAATATTAAGTTTCTGGTTGCTAGAATTATCAGGTTCACAATTTTAAAATCTGCAAACCCGCTATTCCTGTCAACCAGAACAATGACATGGGTCTTTAATAACTTATATGGGGTAATTTTCAAAGTTTTATTTATCCAGTACTCTATTTTATACCATAGTTGTGAGATTTTTGGGCAATCCCATACCATATGATCTAGATTTGCGGCTTGGAGACTACACTTGGGACATTTATTGAAATTCAAATTATACCATCTGTAGCCCCTCTCGGGTGTGTAATATGTTTGGTATAATAATTTTAAATGTGACTCTCTCCAGGTCTCAGACAAAGTTGTTTCCATTGCTAATTGAATTGACCTGGCGATCTGCAATCCGTCATTTATATTAACCTGATTTTCCCATTTCTGCGCTAATCTTGTTAGATTGTCGTTTCCTTTATGGGAAACTAAAAGGTTATACCATGTAGTTATTGAAAAGAGTCCTGCTCTGTTTAGTGATACCCAATTTTCTAGCTTGTCCCATTTCCATTTCCACCTGTGTTTATTAATTAATTGCCACGCATAATGCCTGGTTTGAAGATACATAAAGAATTCCTGATTTTTAACCTTAAATTCCAATTTTAATTCTTCAAATGATTTAATAGTGCCTGACTCTTGTTTAAAAAACTGCGAGATCTTTGTTAATCCTTGATTGTGCCATCCTAGTAAAATTTGATTTTGTGTCCCCTCCTGAAATTCTGGGTTCCCTAAGAAGGTTTGGTAGACTGGAATTTGAGTATTTACCTCGATATGGTCCCCTATTTTTCTCCAAGCTACTATTATCGTGTTTATGGTCTTAAGGGCTTTTATTCGTTTGGGTACTTTTTGCGGAGGAATATGTAAAAGTGAAACTGGGGATAACGGAGTTATCAAACTTTGATCTAAATCGTAATCAGTGAAGTGATTTGATCTAGCTAGCCAGTCTGTCGCTATGCGACCCAGAAGACTAGAATTGTATATCTGGAGAACTGGTAGAGTCATTCCACCTTTTTGCTTGGGAAGCGTTAATCTCTTCAATGAGATTCTTGGTTTTTTGGCTTGCCATATAAAGTGACGGAGGGCTGTATAAAACTTCTTGGTGTCATATGCTTTTAAGAATAAGGGGAGATTTTGAAATAGATACCCTATTTTGGGCAATAACACAATTTTAAACAGTTCTATTCGTCCTGCTATTGATAGGGGGAGATTTTGCCAGCTCCTCATCTGTTGTATTATTAGTTGTAGAGTGGGAGTAAAATTTAATGCATACCATTCCCGCGGGTCCGCTGATATAATGACCCCAAGATATCTAAATGATTTAGAGACTGTTTTAAAAGAGTTGTCGGTTAGCGAGTTGCTTTTTCTCCTTAGCCATAGTAATTCTGATTTAGTGCTATTCATTTTGTAGCCAGAGAAAAGACCAAAGATCTCAATTATATTTAGCAATATTGGAATATTCTCGGTGGTATTTGCTAAGTAAACCAAAAGATCGTCTGCATATAGGGCTACTTTGGCCTCTTTAATACCAATTGAGATACCTTCAAGATTTTGCCTTATTTTTGTTGCTAAAGGTTCGATTGCTAAATCAAAGAGCAAAGGTGATAATGGGCACCCTTGTCTGGTGCCTTTTCCTAGCTTGATTTTGCCTGTAATCTGACCATGTATAATCAAGCTTGTAGATGCTTGCGTACATAAGTTTTTGACTAGGGTGAGAAAATTATTTGAAAATCCAAATCTAGTTAGTGTGTCAAGTAAATGTTGATGATTTATGCTATCGAAAGCCTTTTCGGCATCTATTGCAATTACTGCTGCGTCTGGATATGAAGTGTGAAAATTATCTTCAGAGTTTTTAAAATATTCAATAATCTGGAGAAGTTGTCTAATTTTAGCTGCTGAGCTCCGATTATTCAAAAATCCGGCTTGATCGTTATGTATGATTTCCGGTAAACCTTTCTGCAGTCTCCTGGCTAAAATTGATGTAAATATTTTGTAATCAGAATTAAGCAGTGCAATGGGCCTATATGATTCTCTTTTTTGTGGGTTTTTCCCAGGTTTTAAGATGAAAATGGTGTGTGATTCTAAGAAATTGGGAGGGATCTGAGTGTTTTCTTGATAAAAATAGTTGAACAGAGTTGTGAGATGGGGAGTAATCAATTCATTCATGCTTTTATAAAATTCGTTGGGGATTGCGTCTGGACCAGGTGATTTTTCTAATTTTAACTCCTGAATCGACTGCGATACTTCTGTTTCTGTAATTGGGGTATTTAAGTTGGATATAAAGTCCGTTTCGCCTTTTTTTATGGGAAGGTTGTCCCAGAATCTTTCTTGCGCTACCTTGTCGGTGGTTGATGGCGCATAGATATGTTTATAGTACTGGAGAAATGAGTCTAAAATTTCTTCTGTTGAGGTTAATGTGCTCTCTTCAATCTGAAGACTCTCAATTATATTATATTGTTTGGCATTTTTTACAAGTTTTGAGAGCATTTTACCAGCTTTGTTCCCAAATTTATACAGATTTGATTGATATTTTAAATCAGAATATATTGTTTGTGTAGTGAGATAGGAGTCTCGTTCCTTCTTTACTTTTATATATTCGTCCCACTTGCCCCTACTTGGAGAATTCAAATATCTATCATATGCAGTTGTTACTGAGATAAATAATTGAGTTTCCTTCTGTTTGGATTGTCGATGCAGTTTTGCTGGGTATGCTATGATATCCCCCCTTAACACCGCTTTTGCGGTCTCCCAGAGGATCGCAGGGTTAGAGACCGAGCCTAAATTCAATCTGAAAAATTCCTCTAGTCTAAGTTTTAACCATTCTTGAAAGTCTATGTTATTATTTAGATGTTTGGGGTAGAAAAAACGTGAACCCATAGAATTTTTGCGGTTGATTGGAATGTCTAACATTATTGGGGCGTGATCCGAAATACAAATTTCTGCTATAGTGGCTTTTGGACCTGTTTGGAAACAGTTGTTATTTATTAACATCAGGTCAATTCTGGAAAGACTCTTAGTCACTCTCGAGTGACATGTATAAGCCTTAACCTGGGGATTCTGTGTCCTCCAAATGTCTTTTACTGCTAATGTGTGCTGTATATTGTTAAGTAGTTTCATTTCAAGGTTATCTTTCTTTGTTTTCCTAATTGCTCCTTTATATCTATACCTGTCCAGGGAAAAGCATGGGGCCATATTAAAATCCCCCGCTATGACTAGATGACCCTCGCTAACTTGTAAAAGTTGTGCTTGAAGAGTATCCCAAAAATGATAATCTATGAGATTACAAATGGTATATATCAGGCCCTGAGATATTAACTTTAGAATCAGAAATCTACTGCATGGGTCTATAATAGTGAGCAATTTTTCGTATACTAAACTCTTCCCTAGAAGAATCGCAACTCCTTTTTTCCTATCTGATGATGGGGCAACAAGGGCTTCTGCTACCCAGGACTGCTTTAGTTTTATGGACTCCTCAGTATTTAAATGCGTCTCTTGCAATAGTGCTATTGTAGTATTTAATTTCTGTAAATGCGATAGAATGGTCTTTCGTTTTACCGGTGAAGATATGCCCCCTATATTCCATGATGTGATCTTTAACATATCATTCTATTTCTGGGGTGAGCTAACGGTTCGGGAGGGAGAGAGAGAGAGAGGGAGAAAAAAAAAAAAAGGGGGTAATGTATATACGGGGGGGGGGGGGGGGAAACAAAAGGGACAGGAGAAAAGAAAGGGGAAGGGAATCCTGCTTATAAGTTACTGTATCAAGAGAAGAGAGACCCATAGACATTATAAACTATATAAGAATCAAGTCAAGGACTATCCTTATTAATATTTAAAACCATATTCTTCTAACTTTTTCACTGCTTCTTCCATTGAGTCAAAGAAGAAAATTTGTTCTTTATATTTTATCTTGAGTCTAGCAGGATAGACAACAGTTGCTTGCCAGCCTTCCTTAATAAGTTTCCCACATAGCGGAGTGAATTCTCTCCTCTTCCTGGAGGTCTCTATTGAGAAGTCCTGGAAGAGGAGGATCCTGTTACCTTCATACATAATTGGTTGGTTTTTCCGATAGTGATGTAAGTATAGTTCTTTATCTTGAAAGTTTAGGAATCTTGATATGATTGGTCTAGGTCTACTAGTGTTAAGTGCATTGTCTGAGGCTCTCCCTAAGCGATGGACTCTTTCAATTATGAAAGATGAAGAGTTTGGGGGAATTTTTAACAAAGAAGGTAAAATTTTAGTCATGAAGTTCTGGAGATCTTCTGACAAAGAGGGATCAGGAACTCCAATAATCCTTAGATTATTCCTCCTAGACCTGTTCTCCAGGTCGTCTAGCTTTGCTTGGAGTTTTATGATCTCACTTTGATTATTTTCTATCATAGGTAAATATGTGTTTGTTGTGTCTTCAATGTCGGAGACACGTTGCTCAACCTCTTGTATTCTTACAGAAAATTGTCTGATTTCTGTTGTGAGGGATAATAAGTCTTGTTTAATTTCTTTCCTTAGTGATTCAAATTTTGGGGATATGGCTTCTAAGATGCTGGCTACCAAATCTTGGTTGTCTTGCGTTGCTGTAACTTTATGAGTCTTTGAGGGAGTACCTTCGCTGCTATTCTCGACTAGAGCTTCTGCGAAGTTCTTATTTCTGCGATCCTTATTATTGGTCGTCATGCCCAGATTGTGTTTAGGAGTGACAAATTTATCCATTAAGTGAAGGAAAAACTCAAGAAAAAAAGAGAGTCGAGTGCCTCATGTAAGAGGGCTAAAAGCCCAATTGGGAAGTGATGTGAGTGTGGAGGGAGGGGGGAGTGTGAGTCAAAGATAAAAAAAAAAAAAAAAAAAGGGGAGTGAATTATGGTGGGGGGGGGGGGGGGGGGTGAGGTGAGAGGAATTAGCCGTGAGTGATTTCGCGTTGGCTGAAGTGTGGAGGGTACACTGGGGTAGTGATCAAAAAAAAAAAAAAAAAAAAAAAAGGAAAAAAGAAACCCAAGAGACCAGGAATGGCGATTAGAATAAGAAGCTTAACGGCGCAGTGATCAAGCGATATGGACCCCCCTCTCAAAACTCAAATTGCCACCAAGCCAACAATAAATATAATAATATCAATCAATAATATACCTATACACTCAATATAAGGTATATGTATTCCAGCCTTAGAAAAATTTCTAATTAAATTTACTAGCTGTGGTTAAGGCAGTGATCTTCACTTGTTTAAGGAATTAACAGAGAGTAAATTATAAGTTATTTTAACCCTCTCCTGAAAGGGGCTATAAGAAGATTGGGGGTTACCTCTCTAGAATGACCACATTTGGCTTGAAAATGAATATATCCTTATCTCAAGTGATTCTTTTGATGGATGTTTTAATTGTATATATTGAGGGGGAACAACCCCAGATTAAATTTTAACCCTTTCCCCTGTCAGGGGATAATTACACAGGAGTTCCCTGCAAATACCTCTGCTTAATTTGTAGACCCTCTGAGGTCCCTATTCCCTCTCCTCTCCTACTGAACCAGTGAGTAATTAACTGACTATGTAGCAAACCATTTTACAGAAAGTGAACATACACATAACAAGTATTAAATGTTTGTAAAAAAAAAAAAAAAGAAATCACAAACAATACAATGAGATACCCTTATGTATCAGTGTAGATTAGTCCAATTATTTGCCAGGGAAGTTTAAGTCAGTTCATATAATATTGTTCAGATATTTATTATACCAGGTAATAACTTCCAAAGCCCTTCTGCTTGCCCTTTTTTTTTTTGTGAAATAGTCTTGAAACCTTTTCGCTTGGTCCTTGCGATATTATTTAGCTAAGAAATCCCCATACAAACTGTAGAGACCTGTTAATATTTGCCAGCTACCGTTTTGCGTAGAAAGTTAACTATTAAGGAAAATTTCAGCTAGCATCAGGCTTTATTTTCTTCTTTAGATTGCTGTCTCTTTACTTTCAAATTTCCTTAACTTTTTCTCTTCCTTCTCCTCTTCCCCCTCCGCAACTCCTCTCCCCCCTCTACGGTAAATTGAACGGGTAACTCGCACTCACCCCTTTGCTGCGATGTCGTCCTTGGGATCCGGCCTTTCTCTGGTGGGGCTTTGTAGAAAGAGCTAACGGCTATGCTTTACAAGTTAGCCTCCGACTCAGCAGGTCATCTCCGCCGCCGCCGCAGCCTTTGCAGATAGACAGGCGCAGCTTACTTGATATTCCTGAGGTTGGCACTTTCCAGACTCGATTCCTCCTCGCATCATCGGTGGGGAGGTAAATCGGATGAAAGAAGAAAGGAAACAGCCGCCGTTCAGGTCAGTTGTCTCTCCATAGATGCCTTGGACAAGCTACTCCCCGCATGCAGCACCGGTGGGCGGGGAGCGCAAACAGGCGTGCATGCAGGCGGACAGCGTCTGATGGTGTGGTGTGTTGCCAGCTTCAGAGAGCCCAAGCTATGTGAGCGAGGTGGGTGACGAGGACCCGGCGCAAGTCTTCCAGGGACTGGCGGGGGAGGGTGCGGGTTGCAGAGCGGGAGGTTTGTGGTAGCTCCAAGACCATAAGGGGAGCCTGGCTGAGCGACCTTCTGCTCCAGGCTCCGGGTATAAAGTTCTTACTAGCGCCAATGTTGTTTGCGCTATGGGGGGAATCACCTCGATCCTCAAGGGTGACTGCAGCTGAGTTCTCCCTTCTGAACGATAGGGAGTCCTGGCGCGTTCAACCGCCACTTAGGAAAGCTGCAGGGGGCCAGAATCTACTGCTTGCACAGAGGCTTGCGTGCAAGCTCCTCCTCTTCCTCCTAGGTCCAGAGCATGGAATTTTAAGCAACTTTCTAATTTACTCCTATTATCAAATTCTCTTCATTCTCTTGGTATCTTTATTTGAAATGCAAGAATGTAAGTTTAGATGCCTTTTTGGTGAACACACTATGTTGTTCTTGCTGATTGGTGGATAAATTCACCCACCAATAAACAAGTGCTTTCCATGGTTCTGAACCAAAAAAATAGCTTAGATGCCTTCTTTTTCAAATAAAGAAAGCAAGAGAACGAAGAAAAATTGATAATAGGAGTAAATTAGAAAGTTGTTTAAAATTGCATGCTCTATCTGAATCACGAAAGAAAAATTTTGGGTTCAGTGTCCCTTTAAGGACCAGGGCTATTTTTAAATTTCTGCTGTGTTTGTGTATAGCTGTAATTTTCCTCTTACTCATTTACTGTACCCACACATATTATATACCGTTTTAAATGGACTTTCTAAAGATACCATTATTTTCATCATATATAATTAACTATAACATTTTTTTATAAAATATGATGACAGAAAAACACACTTTTTATAACTTTGACCCCCCAAAATCTGTTACACATCTACAACCACCAAAAAAATACCCATGCTAAATAGTTTCTAAATTTTGTCCTGAGTTTAGAAATACCCAATGTTTACATTGTCTTTGCTTTTTTTTCCAAGTTATAGGGCAATAAGTACAAGTAGCACTTTGCTATTTCCAAACCATTTTTTTTAAATTAGCGATAGTTACATTGTAACACTATTATCTGTCAGGAATCTCTGAATAACCCATCACATGTATATATTTTTTTTTTAGTAGACACCCCAAAGTATTGCATACAAAGAGAGAAGCGCTCTACCAGGAACGAACAACAGCTCAGTGGCTTGTTCTATGGGCGCTTCTCTCTTTTTATTTATGCAAATTATGACACTTAGGGAAGTCTCCCTAAGTGTGATGCGGGAATCCAGACGTGGACCCGTTGCTCAGTGTGCCTAGAGGGATATGGCTGCACCTCACTGACGAGGCCCACAATAGGCCGAAACGTACGTCTGGGGTTTTGCCGTTTCTCTCGTTCAGAGAGGGATTGCCTGGTATTTCGGGGCTGAACTGCACTGTTAAGTCAGGATCAGACTGATATGCTACAGGAAAGTTCTTCTCTGTGAAAGGCACATATTGAGCAAAAAGAGGCTGCTTCTAGGGTGGTAACTAGCCATAGAACAAGCTATTATGCTATTGTTCGTTCCCAGGTTGAGCGCTTCTCTCTTTTTATTTACCCCAAAGTATTGATCTAGGCCCATTTTGGTATATTTAATGCCACCATTTCACCGCCAAATGCAATCAAATAAAAAAAAATCGTTAACTTTTTTTACTAACTTTTTCACAAACTTTAGGTTTCTCACTGAAATTATTTGCAAACAGCTTGTGCAATTATAGCACAAATGGTTGTAAATGCTTCTCTGGGATCCCCTTTGTTCAGAAATAGCAGACAGGCTTTGGCGTTGCTTTTTGGTAATTCGAAGGCCGCTAAATGCCAATGCTCACAACACTTGTATTATTCCCAGCAGTGAAGGGGTTAATTAGGTACCTTGTAGGGAGCTTGTAAGGTTAATTTTAGCTTTAGTGTAGTGTAGTAGAGCACCCAAAGTATTGATCTAGGCCCATTTTGGTATATTTCATGCCACCATTTCACCGCCAAATGCGATTAAATAAAAAAAATTGTTAACTTTTTCACTAACTTTAGGTTTCTCATTGACATTATTTACAAATAGGTTGTGCAATTATGGCACAAATGGTTGTAAATGGTTCTCTGGGATCCCTTTTGTTCAGAAATAGCAGACATATATGGCTTTGGCATTGGTTTTTGGTAATTAGAAGGCTGCTAAATGCCGCTGCGCACCACACTTATATTATGCCCAGCAGTTAAGTGGCTAATTAGGTAGCTTGTAGGGTTAATTTTAGCTTTAGTGTAGAGATCAGCCTCCCACCTGCCACATCGCACCCCCTGATCCCTCCCTGACCCCCTTTAAACAGCTCTCTTCCCTCCCCCACCTCTCAATTGTCACCGCAATCTTAAGTACTGGCAGAAAGTCTGCCAGTATAAAAATAAAGTTTTTGTTTTTTTTAAGATTTTTTTTTTTATATCTTATCTTTAGAGTAGGATCCGCCATTACCCCTCAACCTCCCTGATCCCCCCCAAACAGCTCCCTAAGCCTCGACCTATTGGCCGCCATCTTAGGTACTGGCAGCTGTCTGCCAGTAGCCATTTACTACAAAATTTGCCCTTTTTGTTTAAAAAAAATAAAATAACCCCAATTTCTGTAGTGTAGCTATGCACCCTTAATATCCTACCCACCCTCCCCCTCCCAGATCCCTTCCCAAACATGTTTTCCCCTCTCCCTCTCCTTTCTTTGACTCCTGTTATGTTACTGAATGTAGCAGGGACAGGATCCGGATATGCACCAACTATGGGCCACCCACCCGCCTCCCTGCTATGGCTCCCACCCACCAACGATTGGCACCATCGCTGGCCGATGCAGAGAGGGCCACAGAGTGGCTCTTTCTGCATCGGATGCCTAAAAAATGTTATTGCAGGATGCCTCAATATTGAGGCATCACTGCAATAACATGAAAGCGGCTGGAAGCAATCACGATCGCTTCCAGCGCTTGAAAACCTTGAGGACGTACAGGGTACGTCCTTGGTCATTAAGTGACAGTTTTTGTAGGACGTACCCTGTACGTCCATGGTCCTTAAGGGGTTAAAGACAAATATAAAATAAATCATTTAAAAAAAAAAATACTGTAAATGATCTTAAAGTGATGGTAAACTTAAGAGTTTTTATTTACAATATTTTTAATCATAAACTAAAACATTGGCACTGGATACTCCATTTCTTACTTCAGTGACAATTCAGGCTGTAGCACCCTTTGGCGTCCAAAACAAGGGACTTTATTATTTACTTCCTGGACCCCAAAGGGGGCGCGATACGATTGGCTACAGTGTAAATCCTCACTGAAGTAAGAAATAAAGTACAGTATCCGTTAAGGTCGGAGGAACGGCGGAATATCTGAAAACATAAAAGCTTAAATATATTAAAAAAAATAAGCGTTTACAAAGCCTTTCATGAATGCAAGTGCCAATGTCTTTATGATTACAAATATTGTAAGAAAACACGATTAATTTTACTATCACTTTAAGGTTTGCTTATTATTTGGGTGCCAAGTACATCATCTCATAGCTCTATTGTAATTGATAATGTTTGCCAACTTACTAGAAGGAAATAATTTGGATCAGAAAAATAATTAGCATAATTTATTTTATCGTGCAACCTTTTCATTCCTTTGTGGAGATCTGCAGATACATCATATATTTCCTTTTCATATTCTGCCCCCCCCCCCCCCAACACACACACTATTATGTTGTGGATATAGGGAGCATTAGCTCATATTGAGAACAGGAAGTGAGTTTTAGGAAACGTACAGAGAATTCCTGTAGATAAGTAATCCCCATAACTTTGACAAGGACTTTCCTCTCCAGTGTTAACAGTACAGGAAATAAAATGGCTGTCCTGACAACAGGATAAACGAAAGAGCTTATGTTAAGGGATATAAAAAAAATAATCTTTTAAATGCTGCTTGACCTTTATAGCATATATTTTTGTCCATTTAATAAATAAGGCAGTTTATAGAAATCCTAGATGTGTTTATCTATGGACAAATATAATCATTTGTAAGATTATTCTTTTATGTATGGTAAACTTATAATTCATATATAGTTTCCTTGTTTTACACGGATAATGTGTTTTCTTTCCAGTTATAGACACATCTCTGTTTCCTGGGATACTTTGTAAAGACTTTTCCAATTTAAACAAAACTCACATACTTAACTGTGGTTTAAAATGGCAGTATATTTAGTATGTATATAGGTATAGTGTTTGACCCCTGCAAAAATGATTTGCTGTTTCTTCTGGTGAAATAGTGGTGCAGAAGCTCTCTTTGTTTACAGTCTGTGTGGCCCACATACTCCTGAATTAAAAAAACAGCTTGCAGCAAGAGGCGGTGATAACATGCACCCATGTGGGTGCTAAAAGACACTTTGCCATTAACCCCCCCCCCCCAAAAAAAAAAAAAACATCAGGCAAGTAAGTTATTTTTTTTTTAAAGTAAACATTTTTAAGTCTTCCTCTTTTGTTATGTTTAATTGTTTTTGAATAATAGGGAAAAAAAGGACTAGAGAAGCATAAAGTCTAATATTACAGTTCAGTTTTCATTGTGTGCCTTAGTCATAGGCCTATCACTTTGTTCCTCAGATTACATATGTTACAAAGCTATTATTAGGTGACTGTGGGACTCGTTAGCCCTATGTTTGTCTGCCGTAGTTTGCGCCAGAAGAGACTGTGTTCTATCAGTCATCAGGATGGAGCATTTCACACGTCCTGTGTGTCATTCCTCAGGTGGACATAGGCTCTCAGTACTGGATTACTTCACAGACACTGGCATTTCAGTTTGATTGTAACACAGATGAAAAGCTCTATTCATCTTATGTACATTTCAAGGGACATTGTTTGCCGCCTGCCCCTATTAAATGAAGGATTAAAATAGTTTGTTGATAGTAATCCATTTGAGCCAGCAGCTGCGATATGTTTTCAGGTATAACAAGCTTTTACATTGGCTTTCTAGAAAGGATCTAAAGGAAAACCATTTTGTAGTCTATCTGAGAATGCAAAGAATCCACCTCTGTCATCAACATCCTTCTTTCCGACAAAGCTAATTGCAAAGGCTATCTGCATGTACTCAATTTAGTGAGGCCCAGAGAATTAACCCTGCGCTAGTGATTGATATCCTAGGTACAGAGCTTTTTTTAGCATGGAAAATTGTTCCAAGAGGAAAATGTAATCAGCGGCCTCATTCAATTAATGGTTAAAGTGCCTTTAGAAAATGATTGTCTACGTTACAGAGACATTATAATGTATAAAGAGGTGGGATTTATCAATAGAGGTCACATACAGCAGCATTTTTATTTCTTAAACCCCTTGCTTCAGCACTTTCTTAGAAATCAATTCAATTATTCTGTGGTTTCATATTAAACTTTCATGGCTCAGTGTTAATGTGCTCTGTTTCTTTTTAAGGAACTGTAATCCTGATCTTTCTTATGTGTGTTACTAACCTCAGACTAAACAATAGAGGGGCTTTCCATGTTTTATATCTTGATAGGATGCAATGACAAACTGCATTGAAAGGGAACACAAAAAAGAAAATCTCATCTACCTTATAGGTACCTTACAGGTTTTTAAATCCCACTAAAGGGTTAAACACTTGTGTGCAAATGTGTTCGCTAGCAAGTTCCCAGGACCTTCTGCAGCCATTGGTTAGCTCATCTGCCTACAAGTGAGCAGCGTACACAAGCGCACCCTATTTTACATTAAACACATGGCAGGGATAAAAACTGCTCTTATGACATATCAATTTATTTTTATATTATGACATTCCTTTTAAAAAAGATGATTCCTGCAATTCCTAAAATTAAAAAAAATAATAATCTGGGTTTCACGTCCCTTTAACATGACACAGCATTTCTTACACAGTAGATATTTTTTTTAATAAAAACATAATAAAAAATAACAAATGTAAAGATGTAAGATAAAGACATATGCATATTCTATGAAATGCGCTGATTTTGCTTGTCAGTACCCAGGATTCATAGTTGCAGTATAGGCAGAGTAGGAATACAATCTTGTAGCTGTTTGAGCAATTCATATGCTTATAACTGCACCTCTTATAAACACAGTGCCAGCAACCTCACCTCACAAACGTTCTTCTTACCTTTTAGCTCCGATAACACAGGGTTCTGGAGTAAATTACCCAATAGGAGAGCCACTAAACCAGCCATACTATCATGATATGAACTCAGCGGTCAGCTTACAGAGGTCACTTTCCTCTCCACCAAGCAGGTAAGCAAACGTGGTACAGATGTCTTACACAAGTGCACTGGGACAACATCTCAACACTATCAAGATACTAATAGTATGGTTTGAATTTCAAACCTGGGGATTTTTCACATCAGATATTTACAGTATGAGCCAATGGCTGTCTCTGAATATTATTTTCTTAAACAGAATGCAATTTGTTTTCTGAATGTGTAGAAAAATAGAGAGCTTGTAAGCTTGTAAATTTTGTGTATTTGTAGGCACAGTGTGTTTTACCAGTGACATTGGAATGTCACAACTAATATTTTCTCCCAGGACTCTTGTACTTTTATTTATTTTTTATTACAAATATGACTCATTACATAACAATGCTTCCCCTCTTGCTTTCTTTTTTTTATACGATTTTTTTGGACATTAACTTTTACCAATATATGAAATTACTTAGGATATGCAGCATACGACACCTACTGACTTAAATGGCCCCTTATCCAATGCATCAGAATTAAAGCAGTGTTTGTTGTCTCCCTAGCAAAAGACCCAAGACCATTTCTATAGATGAGAACATGGAACCAAGTCCAACAGGGGACTTTTACCCTTCTCCAAATTCACCAGCAGCGGGAAGTCGGTCATGGCATGACAGAGATCAAGGTAATATCTGATATTAAGTTTATACATTTGGGTTATCACCACATGAAACAATGGTTTAATGCAATAGAAACCCTAAGACATAATTTATTTTCCTCACACAAATATATTATTGTATATCTTTGCTCTACAAACCTTGGAACTATTTAAAAGGATTTAAAAGTTATAGGCCAACCTAAGGCCAGTAGCCTCCTGAGCCGCCCAGTAGATTTTATCTGGTTCTCCTCCAAAATATGTAATGTTTTATCATGGAGGTATTCTGAAGCACTGTTGCTGAGTCGTAAACAATGTGAAGCTGAGTCTGAGTAATGATATAATGGATCATTTCACTTTGATTCACAATACTTATCAGCATTTCTACATTTGTAACATGTAGGGATAACCCACATGACTTGTGGATGCAGCTGAATAAGAGAAGTATTTACTTCCTGTCTTCTGGAGGGAACCAGTGTATATCTATCTGGGTCACTTGCTAAAGGAGTGCTTGTTTGAATTTCGTTTTAGTATTATATAGATTAACAAAATGTGATAAACAATTTAGAGTATAATACCGTATAAGCATGGCCTGCTGTTTTAGCATGTATCTCATTCACATCTCACCAGCTACAAAAGAGGTCACAACCGATCGTCTGGATGAGATAATAAGGGGCCGATTTATTAATCCCCGAATGCATCTGTTTCCGTGCGAGCCTTCAGGCTCGCCAGAAACAGTAGTTAAGAAGCAGCGGTCTTAAGACTGCTGCTCCTTAACATGTCCGTCACCTCTGAGGCGGCGAACAGCAATCAGCCCAATTGGATACGATCGGGTTGATTGACACCCCCTGCTATCGGCCGATTGGTCGCGAATGTGCAGGGGGTGGCATTGCACAAGCATTTCACTAGAAATGCTTGTGCAATGATAAATGCAGACAGCGTATGCTGTCGACATTTATTGTTGTGCGGCGGACATGATCCGCTACAGTGGATCGTGTCTGTCCGCACATTAGTAAATCGTCCCCTAAGTCTTTGTCAGTTTATATTGGGAGTGATCTTGTATTGGACTAATATGTGAATGGTTAAAAAGATGGCATGATTTCTGCTTATTAGACATTTGCATACTTTTTATCCTAATAATAATTTAAAGCTCTGCCTGATTTTATTTTGCTGCTTTATTACTCTCGTGAAAAAGTTGTGGAAACAAGGTGCAAAAATAGACATATTAGATCTGCCTCACATTTATGATTCAGATAGAGAATACAATTTTAAACAACTTTCCAATTTACTTCTATTATCTACTTTGCTTCATTCTATTGGTATCCTTTGTTTAAGAAACAACAATGCACAACTGGGATCTGGTTGAATGCACTGGGTGAGCCAATAACATGAGGCATATAGGTGCAGCCACCAATCGGCAGCTCCTGAGCCCACCTAGGTATCCTTTTCAACAAAGTATACCAAAAGAACAAAACAAATGAGATAATAGAAGTACAAGGGAAGCTGTATAAATTGTAGTGCCTTTTTATTAAAGGGACATTGTACCCTAGATTTTTCTCTGCATAAATGTTTTGTAGATGATCCATTTATATAGCCCATCTGGGAGTGATTTTGTAACAATGTATAGTTTTGCTTTTTTTTTAATAACATTGTGCTGTAGATGTAGACCCTGGTCTACAGATTATTGCTCCTATTGTTTGTGTAATCTGTCTTTTTATATGCAGGGGGGGGTGTTTCTGCCCTTTCCGCTTTCCCATTCCCTTTCATTGGGTGTCCCAGCCTAATCTCATCAGCAATGCTAAACTGGGAGCTTCTAAATACTTTTTAAATAGGTTTTATACTGGATTTTTAGATCAGTATCTGCATATTCTTCTTTATAGTTGTGTTTATTACACATAAATTATATATAAAAATTGGTGCACACTGTCCCATTTAAAGACCACAGTAGGTAAACTGGATATAAAATGGATTTGGCATGGTGAGTTGTAAAGTATTCTTTAACATAAAATGCTCTTATAAGTTATCTCCATGTACTATCACAGTCCATTAAAGTTTTATCTGGTTCAGTGTACGAATGGTTAACCAAGGAGAGAAAGTAAATATAAAGCCAAGCTAATTGTCACATTCTGTACATACAATGTCATTTTAGTATCCCAAAATCTCTGTTATTTTACTTAGGAATGTTTAATTGTTCAGATTCATTAGTTTGAGTTTGTGTCGGTCTGGAGTGACAACGCTGTCTCAGATTTACCGGCTTTAACCTATCATTGTTTTGATAAAAGAGTAATTTGCACATAAAAATGTGACTATAAACAGGGAATTTTAATAGCAATTATGTTCCCTTCTGTATGCGCTAGAAAATAATCTGTTGATATAATCATTTCTCTCCGCACATCATCCGTAAGATGAGCTGCCTCAGGATTACTGACACTTCACACTTATTATGCCTTAGAGTTTCTTAATTAATATTTGACAAAAGATGTTGTTTTATAAAGCCTATAAACATGTTTTCATTTGTTAGACAGTTTGCAGAAGGAAAGCAGAGAAAAGCAATTGAATTCCTTTCACTAAAGCATATTCTTTATGGCATTAATGACACCATTAAAGTCATCTTTTGACTTTAATAGGTTCCTTTCTGTAGCAGTTATTTAATTGCATTATCCATTTCGCATTATCATAGCTGTTTCTCAGAAGTTAGAACATGCATAACAAATTCTCTGAGTACTTCATTAGAACTTATCTTTTAAATATTGACATTAGGATAAAACATCTTATCAAGAGAATAGAGAAATGAGAGCAGAAGAGACAATGGCTCCTAACTGTAACTTTATTTAAATTGTGTTAACAAATGCTGCGCCTGGGTTGACGATGGATAAACATTAATGAGAAAAATAATAATCTATATTACATGATAAAGGGACAGTAAGCACCATTTAACAACAGATTTTCTGCAGTGTTCCAATAGATTAACATATAATCAGATCCTAAACATTATTACAATAGATTATAATCTTGTTTGCTGCAATTGTTTTTCAGTAGTCAAACTCTGCCCACCACTTATTTAAAGGAGCCATACTGGACTTGAGTTTGGAGATGACAGGATTTGCCAGAGTCAATCTGTTATCAAAATTGTTTGGCTTCTGCAGAAATTATAAGATAAGAAACTGCTAATCAAGGAGATATATGTTGCAGGGTTAATCTTATGAATCCTGCCACATGCTCTCAGTTTTCAGGACTGAAAAATCCACAATTTTTAATTTTAAAGTGGGAATAAATAATGGAAGTATATTGCAAAGTTGTTTTACTATTAAAGCCCAATCTCAAAGTGTTTACTGTCCCTTTAAATGTACTCTTAGCTTATTACGGGTCAAAAAACATCAAAACTAGTGTTTTATGTGGCATACAAACATATGCTATGCATGCCCTCTGACTCTGAGCAGGCATGATGTTTACATGTAGTTACATGTACTGGTGTTGTTTTTGTTCCCTTTAAAGGGTCATTGGTCAGGGTATTTGATAGGGAGAAAAAATACTTCAGTATAATTTATTCACAAACATACTTTTTATTTATTGGCTTTATTTTACCCTTTTCATGCAAAAAAAAAATTGGGGAAAGAAATTAACACCTCTTGCTTTTCTGTAAATATTGTTCTTTGTCCCACACTCTCTTGAAAGGCCAACATGCAAATAAGGGGATTATATTATTTTTTTATATCACACTTGATTACATAAAAATTATATCTTTATTTTATGGTTTGTTTAGATATAAAATCTTTACAGTTGAGCTTTGACTTTCAAATGTTTAACACACGCAGAGGAAGGTACAGTGATTTTCTAACATGTGAATTTATTAGTTGATTAATTCTGATATAATAAAAAGGAATAATGTGCACATGTTCAGGACTTCACTTACTTTAAGCTATAACCAGCTGGTAGCTTAATCTTACCTCTTTAGCACTTATAGCATTAGCGATTAGATCCATACACAGATATATTGCATTTCCTCTGATGAAACAAAACCAGCCTTTTTTTTTTTTTTTTTTTTTTTGTATAAAGGTACTTTAATCTCATTGCTTTTACAGATCAATTGTAATCGACTTTTAGCTATTAGCGTAATCATACTACAGTACCTTCTTGAGGATGATAAATACAAAGGAAGAATACATAAAAAAAAGTTCTTATTTTGCAGAAAAGAGAGTGTGTGTGTTGCTGAAAAGAGAGTCAGTGTGTTGCTGAAAAGAGAGAGTGTGTGTGTTTGTGTTGCTGAAAAGAGAGAGAGAGTGTGTGTGTTTGTGTTGCTGAAAAGAGACAGTGTGTGTGTTACTGAAAAGAGACAGTGTGTGTGTGTTTCTGAAAAGTGTGTTTTCTCTTGTAAGGTGTATCCAGTCCACGGGTTCATCCATTACTTGTGGGATATTCTCCTTCCCAACAGGAAGTTGCAAAGAGGACACCCACAGCAGAGCTGTCTATATAGCTCCTCCCCTAACCCCCACCTCCAGTCATTCTCTTTGCAAGCTCTTGACAAGTAGGAAGTATAAAGAGATATGTGGTGATTTAGTGTAGTTTTCATCTTCAATCAAGAGTTTGTTATTTTAAACGGTACCGGCGTTGTACTGTTTGCTCTCAGGCAGAAATTAGAAGAATTCTGCCTGGAGGATAATGATCTTAGCAGATTGTAACTAAGGTCCATTGCTGTTTTCACACATAACTGAAGAGTATGGGAAAACTTCAGCTGGGGGAACGGCCTGCAGATTGCCTGCTTTGAGGTATGTTCAGTATAATTGTTTCTAGAGAGATGATAAAGTCTAGAAAATGCTGACAGAGCCTTTTTGGAAATGAGGTAAGCTAGATGCAGTGATTTAATAACGACTGGGATCAAGCTTGCAAGGTTGGGTAATACTCATGTTATTTGTTTCTGGTGATTAAGGTGATAAAAACGTTTTCTTTTTGCACATGAAGATCGTTTTTTGAGAGGGTTTAAACTTTGTTTTTGGGGTTTACTTGTCCACATGGCTTTTTCAGAAACTCCTAGGAGTGTTTCTTTACGACCCCTCTGACATCGAGTGTGGTGGGAGGGGCCTATTTTCGTGCCTCAGTTGCGCAGTTGCTTTCCTTCTAAGACATCAAGCTTCTCTAGAGGAGTCCTTCTGTGTCTGAGGACCACTAAAGAGGGTTTCTTCCATTCCTGTTCGTCCCTAAGGACAGTGGTAGACGTTTTTTCAATCCGGTTTGGGGGCCAAAGGGTTAATCGTCCATTTGCAAGTGGGTGTAATATTACCTTGGTCTCATATACACACTGTAAAAATTTTGAAGAGTTTACTACTTTTTTTCACTGTTTTGCAGTTTAAGTGCTACTTTTTTTCTCTTAAAGGTATATTTGATGAAATTGCTGTTTTTTTACTTTAATAAGTGTTTTCCAAGCTTGCTTGTGTCTTTGCTAGTCTGTTAAACATGTCTGACATAGAAGAATCTACCTGTTCAATATGTTTAGAAGCCATTGTGGAACCCCCACTTAGAATGTGTACCACTTGTACTGAACTATCTATAAGTTACAAAGACCATATTGTGGCTTTAAAAAATATATCACCAGAGGATTCTCAGACTGTAAGAAGGGAGATTATGCCATCTAGCTCTCCCCATGGGTCAGAATCTGTAACACCCGCACAAATGACGCCAAATGCATCTAGCGCGTCTAATTCTTTTACTTTACGAGACATGGCGGCAGTTATGAGTTCTACTCTCACTGAGGTGTTGTCTAAACTGCCAGGGTTACAAGGAAAGCGAGACAGCTCTGGGGCTAGAACAAATACAGAGCTTTCTGACGCTTTAGTAGATATGTCCGATATGCCCTCACAATGTTCCGAAGTTGGCGCAAGGGATTTGATATCTGAGGGTGACATTTCAGATTCAGGGAAGTTATTACTTCAGCCCGACTCTGACATGACAACATTTAAATTTAAGCTTGAACACCTCCGTTTATTGCTTAGGGAGGTCTTAACGACTCTGGATGATTGTGACCCCATTGTGGTACCAGAGAAGTTGTGTAAAATGGACAAATACTTTGCAGTGCCTGTTTACACTGATGTTTTCCCAGTCCCTAAAAGGTTTTCGGGAATTATAACTAAGGAATGGGATAGGCCAGGTATACCGTTCTCTCCCCCTCCTGTGTTTAAAAAGATGTTCCCCACCCCACACCCGCTCACTTTAGCCCCCAAAAACTGCCTGGTGCAGTTATTTTATTAAAAAATAAAAATGCTAGAATTTTTAATAAAATACACTACACTGTATTTTGGGGGCGAGCTTATGGTAGCAATAGCCAGCTACTTGTTATGGCTGAAATTTTATTGCAAGCCCGCAAATGGGTGAATTTGCCCGTTTGCAGGCGCGTGATAAATTAGAGCTCCACTTGTAATCTAGCACTTAGTGTTTAATGTCCCCTTAAAGGGCCACAAAAGTGAATTATAAATGCACAGCAAATTTTCTCAGAAGCATTTGTGAACTGTCTTGAGAATGTAAGGACAGTCTTTGTAACAAGCCCTAAGGAGGATATACCAATAGTATGTATACAAGCGCATCTGGCTCTCACTAATGCTTCCCCAGTAACGTCATATAACAAAAATGTTCTTAAAGCGGCAGTATACACCACTTTTCATTTAAAGGGACAGTCTACACCAGAATTTTCTTCATAAATGGAAAGAGTCCACAGCTGCATTCATTACTTTTGGTTAGATAAGAACCTGACCACCAGGAGGAGGCAAAGACACCCCAGCCAAAGGCTTAAATACTCCTCCCACTTCCCTCATCCCCCAGTCATTCTTTGCCTTTCGTCCCAGGAGGTTGGCAGAAAAGTGTCAGAAGTTTTCTATAGTCTCTTATGGAGGGTAGTACCCTTCGGCATTGGACTGGAGTTTTAGGTAGTCCTGTCAGCCTTTCAGTGAGAGCATGGGTGAAAGTTAGAGCCCGGAGATGCAGGGAGAGTCTTTCTCTGAAACCATCCTGACTCATATTAACAGCTCCAAAAGCAATCAGCGTTGATGAGTTTCGCTGCCTGCTTTTTTTTTTTCAAGTCCATGGCGGAAGCAACGCTACTATCTGTCACACTTGAAGGGCCGTGTTCCTGTTCCACGGCGTAGATTCCGGTAAGATCGTTTCATTTTACTTTCATCATGGATGTATTGTAATTTCAACTGTTTATCCGAGAGGGGCTACAACCTTTCAGAGATAACTTAAACATAGGGTCTCAGTGAGGCTCCTTTTTGTATCTATAAATCAAGGGTTAATATCTCCTGAGGGGGATTATCGAACGGGGGGGGGGGGGGTTATAATCATGTTTGTTATGTGATTCTGTCTGCTACTGTGTAGTGTTGCTTCGGCTCATGGCTATTTTGGAACATAACGGCCGATGTCTAGTGACGCGGCCTTTTTGGTCGGGCGCGCTTTTGCATGGACTGCACGGTTTTCCTTGTGACTCCATTTCCGTTTTCCTGACCGCATGGCGACGGAGAAATCCTCGCTGGTGTCTGGTTCTCTGGAGGCGGCAGTGTTCCAGTTATGGAGGATTCTTGGAGACGGATGTCTCTGATTCAGACTCTTCTTCTTCCGAAGAATATGAATTGGCCCGGGTGATACATGCCCATCAGTTATGTTCCGAATGCCGTTTTAGAGTGCTCTGTTCCCCGGGATCGCAGAATCGGTTGCCCACTGAGCCATCCGTCTCTGGGGATTCTATTTCTCACGAGACGAGTTCTCTACCATCAACTCTTACTACGCATGCAGGTAACCCAAACGCTACTTACCTTTTCTAGGGACTGTGGCCTGTTCCCTCCAGAGGTTACGACACGGTTCCGCATGGCCATATTTTTGGCGCTAGCGCATCTGCAACTCCTGGGAGTGTGCTTACGATATTGTCCATGTTCGTTAACCGGGGCTCGTCAGGCATGGGATCGCCTGGTCCAGTTCAGCCTTTCGGGGAGCGACTGCCCCTGAGGCCTCAGGGGGTCAACCTTTGGGGGCGGTGTTTCCTTTTGTCCCGGCGGAGGTATGTTGTGCCTTTCGTTATAGATTGGCGCGGCTTTTTGGCGTTGCTGTAGGATGCTGCCCTTAATGGGTCTGAGGATTTTCAGTCTTACTCTTCGACTGGCTTGCATACATAGACATAAGGGGATGAAGTAATCTTCTTATAGTCTTTGTTATTTGTGTATCCTTTTCCAGTTCTGAGCTTGGAAGTCTCGGACCCCTGTTGGGCTGGTCCTGCGGGTCTGTCCGTTCTACCTGGGCGATAACCTACGGGTTGCCTTATTTTTTATTTTCATTTTGTGAGGATGATTTTTATTTGGTCTAAAGCTCATGTTGTGGTGTGATGTTTCCTTCAGGAACTTTCCTCTCTGGAATTGATACTCGCGATTTTGTGGTCGCACTCTTTACAAAAGTCTGTCTGACTGTTTTTTATCCCTCCATTATCGGGGGGAGACTCTGTGGCCTTGACAGTGCTGGGGCCCTTGGTCTCAGGCTGGTCCTGACTGGGTACAAATCCTTCTGTCTTTGAGGCCTAGTTCAGACACGTGGCACTTTTTTATGTCCGGTTAGTCCGGTGAGGGCACCTAGTGATCACAATATATTTGTGTAGTTGTCTTGTTTTATTACAAGCTTCAACTAGCATCCTAAGACAATTTAAGGGTCCACAGTTGCTTAGGGGCATGGGGGATTGGTTCAGTCCTCATTCGCCTTTCAAGCTAGTGGGCCGGGACTCCGTTGAGATCTGTGGCCACATGCTCAGTCGTTTCCAAAATTTTCGGGAACTAGAGCGTTCCTTCCCGTTGTGGGTTGAAGGCTTGGAGGATTTAGGTCCTTCATACCGCCGTTCTTACGGTTTTGCCTTTCATGGTCTCTTTGGCAGTGTCCTTTTTGGACTTGTTCCTTTTAGACGTTCTCTTCTTGGGTTGAGACTTTCTGGACTTTGTCCGTTTTTTCTGGTGGCTTTGGCCGCTTAATTAGGAAGTGAAGGCCATGAGGCTCTGTCTTCCTTCAGGAGTTAGTCGTCTCCATATCAGGGGCGATAGGAGGTGTTGTCTCTTTTTCCAAACTTTTTGCTTAGGGGATGTTTTTCTGCCTGGGTTCGGGATGCTTTGCATTCTTCTCCCTTGGGTGTGGTCCTCTGAAAGAATTGTGGAGACTAGACTTTCTTTCTACCCTCTTTTGGGGTGACTGTGTTCTCGTTTTATTTCCCTTAGTGCTGCCCTTGGGGCCTTTGGGCTCTAGAGAAATTGCGTGACTTGTCGCAGCCTAATACCTTGCTGGGGGTGGGGGTGTTGACCTCTAGCTAAGGGTGTTCTCTTCCCTTTGGGTCTGGGAATTACGAGTGAGTCCTGTATCCGTTCTCTGGATTTCCCGGTTCTCATCCCCTGTGAGGTCTGATTGCTTCAGACAGGGTATCTTGTGTTCCCTGAGGATGTCATTCGTTCTAGGACGATTCTGGGTCCCGGGTCCGGAGTTCTTGTCTTCGATCCTTCTTGGATGTCTGGAGACTTATGAGGACTGGTTTGGGATGACCCAGTTTTTTTCAGGGACCCTATGTTGCGACATAGGGGCTAGCTTATTGGGCTTGCAAGCAGGTAGGCCAGAGTTCACATCCTCCTTCGGATACTGGTTATAATTTTTAAGGCCTGACTTGTCCTTCGGATGGAGTGTGCTCCTCTATTGGGAGTTTTTTCTTTTTTGGGTCAACAGTGGAGTCTGGATGATTTTTCATTCGGTCTGAGTTTTGATCATACTATGGCTTCATGTTTTATGGACATGTAAGCTGTTCTTATCTGTGCCCTTCCCTTTGGAGGGGATAGTTTATCTTCCTTATGAGTTGGGGTTTCCTCTCTCTGGAGGGTCTTTGTTCTGCCCTTTGTGTAGGAGGTTGGGTCAGGTGGCTTATTTCTGTAAGGGGCAGCATCTGCTGCTCTGTGGGCTCTGTTCCACCTGTTGGAAATCGATCTCTCTACGTAGAAACTGTGTAAGAGAGTTGTGACAGGTCTTCCTACGAATCTATTGCACTTATCTCTGTTCCAGGTCCTACGGGGTTCTCCTTGGGAGTGCCCTATTTTGGAGGAGCGGATTGGGTTGTTTGGAGACCGACTGCTAGGGATGGTGTCTCTTGGAGGCTGTTGACTCAGTCGAGTCTAGTTCCTTTGGTCTCTAGCAAGGCTGTGGACTATCTGCGGTCAGGGTCCTTGGGCCTTTTTATTTTCTTTTTCAAAGTAGTTCTCAGCTTTGGACAAAGCGGGATGTTGTTGGGTAGGGGTTTTCAGGCCTGGTGCCCTCAGAATGGGCTGCCTCTTTTACCCACCCGTTTTTGCATTCAGTGTCTTCTTTATAGCTTGGGTAATGTTTTCCCAAAAGTAATGAATGCAGCTCTGGACTCTTTCAATTTATGAAGAAAACTTAAATTATGCTTACCTGATAATAAAGTCCACAGCTCCCCACCCGTATTTTTTTCTGTGGGGCATCTCTTATTTTTTATTCTTCTGGCACCTTTTCACCCTGGTATATCTTCTACTGTTCCTTGTTTCTCGGCAGAATGACTGGGGGATGAGGGAAGGGGGAGGAGTATTTAAGCCTTTGGCTGGGGTGTCTTTGCCTCCTCCTGGTGGCCAGGTTCTTATTTTCCCAAAAGTAATGAATGCTGCTGTGGACTCTTTCCATCTGAAGAAAAGAAAATTATCAGGTAAGCATAATTTAAGTTTTTTATTGTTTTAAAACACTGGTTTTCAAACCTTTCCTCAGGCCACCCTAACAGACCACGTTTTTAGGATATCTGAACTAGAGCACAGGTGAATTAGCTGATTAGTAAAGATGGTTATTTTACCTGCTCTAATTCAAGGTTATCCAGAAAACCTGGCCTGTTGGGGAGGCCTGAGGACAGGTTTGAAAACCAGTATTTTAAAAGATAGATAATCCCTTTATTACCCATTCCCAGTAATATAAAAATACACTTTTTACCTCTGTGATTAACTTGTATCTAAGCCTCTGCAAACTGCCGCTTATTTCGGTTCTTTGTACAGACTTGCATTTTAGCCAATCAGTGCTGGCTCCTAGGTAACTCAACGTGCGTGAGCTCAATGTTATCTATATGACACACATGAACTAATGCCATCTAGTGGTGAAAAACTGTCAAAATGCATTTACATAAGAGGCTGCCTTTAAGGTCTAAAAAATTAGCATACCTAAGTTTAGCTTTCAACTAAGGAATACTAAGAGAACAAAGCAAAATTAGTGATATAAGTAAATTGGAAAGTTGTTTAAATTACATGCCCTATCTGAATCATGAAAGTTTATTTTGGACTAGACTGTCCCTTTTAACTGCATGTAATAGACACTACTATAAAGAACAATATGCACAGATACTGATATGAAATCCAGTATAATAGTTACTCCACCCCTATCCTTGCAATGGGACTCAAGGCAGCATGTGGAAAGGGTGAATTCAATCACCTTATAATGTCCAGTTCACTATAAATCTGGAGTGGGTTAAAAACTTGAAAAAAAGTTTAGCCAGTTCACCCTACTTATCACTTGACTCCCTGTAGTTTCCATAACCCTCCTTCTTTCTCTTCCACACTATGTTTATTAACATGCATAGAGTGACTGTTAAATATGTATTTAGCTTGTTTTGGTTCCTGTTTGGTTAGTCTGAATGATGTTTTTTTTATTTTTTATCAAGGTTCCAATCATATACATGTCCTATAGAGATCTCAAGTGCCAACAAATCACACATTAATAGACTTTATATACATAGGGCGACCCTAGAACACTTCCCGAACACTAGCAACATTTACTCTAGAGCATTAACTCCACCTTAGAATTGGTGCCTATATCTACTTATTTTGAACAGAGTTTATACTCATTAAACTTCTGTTTGTATATGACAAGACCCTCCTAGTTCCCTCATCTCTATTCCTACATAAGCAGTCTTAGTTTGGGTGCTGCCAGTGGCCGAGGCAGCATCATATCTATTGAAAGAGAAGGGAAGTATACCAGAACTGGTATTCAGCATAGGTGAGGTACAACTTACTGGAGGTGCTTTTAGTGCCCCATATATAGTTCTTAAAAGTGCTCTTCCACCCTAAACACCTCCCAACTATGTGATGTTTTATAATCTATACTATACGGACACACTTAGAAATATTACACAAGTAAGATTACATATCCCTACCCCATTTGAAATACTTGGCCCCTAACAAGCAACAAGTATCAGTCTACACTAACAATCACTCCACAGTATAACAGCTCTAGAGTAATTTATCTTGCCAGTTAAATGAATACACTGGGGTGCTGTCTTCTCAAAGTTCTCCTAGGCCCATAACCTACTATATATATTGGAGCGGCTCTTGCCCGCTGTACCGTCACACCCAATACCTCAGCCAATAATTTAGTTCAACATACATTTACTCTGAAGTTACCATTGAATTTTGTGTTTATCAAATGGTCCAAAAGTGACCTTCTATGTAACTACTAATTAAAGTAAGCAAACTGACCCAACTGGTCCATAAGTGACCTGAGCAGTAGTTACCCCAATGCAATATATATTAAGGTTCCACTTCTATAGGCTCAACATTATTGTAGATTACTATTTCTTGTAATGTTACTGATACTAACCTACATATTATATTTTATTTGTAGACTATAACTCTCATTGTATTATTTCTCTACAATTAAGAGGAAGGTTATTGCATTGTTGTTTATGCTACTAAGCCACATATGTTCTCAGCTTACATGTAGATTGACATGGAAGTAATCTGTCTTCAGAATCTTAATGTTTCTAAAGCCCTATTATTTCTTGTATGTTTTGAAAACCTCAATAAAAGATTTATTTAAAAAAAAATCCAGTATAAAACCTTTTAAAAACATACTTAGAAGCTAAGAATTTAGCACTGTTGATGAGGTTAGCCTGGGACACCTACGGAAAAGGGGCTGATAGCAGAACCACCCCCCTCCCCTGCATATGAAAAGTATCCTTTAAAACAAACAGAAGCAGTCTAAAGTCCATAGACATCAGTATACATCTAAAACTTTGGGGCTTGGTTAGGAGTCAGAAAATCAGCACAATGTTAAAAATAAGTAAAACTATACAAACACACTCCCAGATGGGCTGTATAAATAGATCATCTACAAAACATTTATGCAAAGAAAAATCTAGTGTGCAATGTCCCTTTAAGTGAGTTTTGAAACTATGGCTCCACTTATCTACTGTACCGTGGTGATGCTTTGTATCAGACATTATTATTAAGCTGTATCTGCAAGTCATCTTTTTCTTCTAAAAAATGTACTCTCACTTTTGTGATCCTGCAGTATCTTCTGCAACCAATCAGTGTAAGCTCCTTGTTTGCCATGCAGCGGTGAATTACAGCTCCCTTGCTCTATTTTTCTCTATGACTTTCACAATTAAATTTACCTTATTGATTTTTTTTATAGACAAAGTGACTTGAATTTTTAACACTAATAAGCTGTCGTGGCCAAGAGTTTGCCCTCTGAGACTTGTTCAGTTTTACCTTGGCCAATATTAACAAGCCGTTGGAGTATACACTGGGTCTGTTTCACTTTTTAATTACCTTCCCTTTACATTCTTGGCTTTTTGTTTAATGTATGTTTTAATTAAACATTACGTCTTACCTGGATAGAAAGAGCAGTGTACTAAGGAATATGAATTTCTGTATTTAAAGGGACATAAAACCCAAATTTTGTTTCATGATTTAGATAGTACATACAATTTTAAACAACTTTTTATTTTACTATTGGATTTTCTTCATTTTCTTGTCATTCTTTTTTGAAAAGCAGGAAGGCAAGTTCAGAAGTGTGCACTATATGGCAGCATTTTTGCAACAATGTACATTAGCAAGAGCGCTAGATGGCAGCACTATTTCTTGTCATGTCGTGTTCCAGACACGTGCACTCTACCAATCTAGATATCTCTTCAACAAAGAATAACATGATTACAGTGCAAATTTGGTAATAGAAGTACATTGGAAACCTTTTTAAAATGGTGTGCTCCATCTCACTGTATTGGCTTTCAAACCATAGTCTAAAGATGCATGCTGGCATATGACTCTGTCACTGATGGTCTATTGCAGGGTTTGGTAAACATGCAAGGTTTGATTTATCAAGCCCTTATCTCCCCTTTGACTGCTGGTTTGCACAAGCGAACCTGCAGTCATGATTTTTCAAGCAGCGGCCATCAGACCGCTGCTTCCCTGCCCCGTTCTACACCTCTTAGGTGGAGAATTTGAATCTCCCCGGTGTTGTCCGACTGGGGAGATTGACAGAGGAGAAGCCGGGCAGACAGGGGTGAATATGTCCTGTCCTCCACGGGCTGATAAATGGAGCAATTAGAAACTGAGATTTCACTTGGTGAAATAATTCTATGTTATTTACACACACACTCACTCACACACATACAGACATGCGCACACACGCACGCTCACACACACTCTCTCACAATTACACACACTCTCTCACAGTTACACACACTCTCACACATACACACACTCTCTCACACGCTCACACGCACGCTCACACTCACTCACACACATAAAGACATGCTCACACACACTCTCACACGCACACACACTCTCAAACACACTCACTCACACACATACAGACATGCTCACACACACTCACACTCACTCACACACATACAGACATGTGCACACGCACGCTCACACTCACACACATACAGACATGCTCATACACACTCACTCACACACATACAACAGACATGCGTACACACGCTCACACACACTCTTTCACAATTACACACACTCTCACACGCGCTCACACACATACACACACTCTCTCAAACACACTCACACACATACAGACATGCTCACACACACGCACGCTCACACTCACACACATACAGACATGCGCACACACATGTGCTTACACACACTCTCTTACACGTGCTCACACACTCTCACATATACACTCTCTCTCACTCACACACATACAGACATGCGCACACACACGTGCTCACACACGCACGCTCAAACACACTCTCCCAATTACACACACTCTCTCATACGTGCTCACACACTCTCACACATACACACACTCTCACACTCTCTCACTCACACACATACAGACATGCGCACACACGTGCTCACACACACGCACACTCACACACACTCACAATTACACACACTCTCTCACACACGCTCACACACTGTCACACATACACACACTCTCTCACACACACATGCGCACACACACATGCTCTCACACACACACACTCACACATGAAAGGCAAAACCTACAATTAGTTATGAGGAGGAAATTCTCATGTGTGAGGATGCTTTGCCTATTATGGAGTAGGTGACTTGCACAACATCAGTTACACTGACAAAAAAGAACCACCTTTCTGTACAGCAGGGGTTTTCCATCCCATCTGGCTTTAAGTTACATACTTGCAAATGCTGCTGCCATAGAATGCTGAAGGCATGTGCACACTCCTGATCCAACTAGGTTTACTATTCAACAAAGGCTTCAAAGAAAACTATGGGCATTTTATAGTTGAATCAAACTGGAAATGTTTTTAAAATCATTTGCTCTATCTGAACCATGAAAATTTACTTTTGAGTTTACTGTTACTTTACGGAAAATTGTGGTCATTCCAAATATTCAGAAATGTCTAATTTTCAGTATGTACCAACAATTTAGTTTTTTACTTTTATTAGTGGAAATTGTGTATTTTTGTTTGCAAAATACTTTAACGTGTATGTCAAACAAACACATATACACACACACACACACACACACACACACACATATATATATATATATATATATATATATATATATACACACACATACACAAACACACACACACATATACACACACACACATATATATACACACATATACAAACACACACACACATATACACACACATATATATACACACACATACACAAACACACACACACATATAAATGCACAAACACACACACACACACACACATATATACACACACATACACACACATATATATATATATTCATTCAAATTATGGTGGAGATAAGTTTGAGATTAAAATCCTCCATGTCTCAAAAGTAAATCAATATAAAAATTTTGCCTAGGAAATTAGCACATCTAGCCAAGTATCCCCGCTTGCTTTTCCCCACTAAAACTCCATATACATTGCTAATTTTCCTATGCATGAATATAGCCATTCCTTCCTCCTTAGTAGTCTGCACAGCACATATTCACACGGCAGTCAGCCTAAATGCTCTCCTTTTCTTGTTTGAACTCTGTTTGTAGCAAGAGACAATTTACACTTGTGGGTGATAGCTAATGGAACAGGTGGGTTAAAATACTATTTCTTCTGTTATGTGCGATCAGTCCACGGGTCATCATTACTTCTGGGATATAACTCCTCCCCAACAGGAAATGCAAGAGGATTCACCCAGCAGAGCTGATATAGCTCCTCCCCTCTACGTCAGTCCCAGTCATTCTCTTGCACCCAACGACTAGATAGGATGTGTGAGAGGACTATGGTGATTATACTTAGTTTTTATGACTTCAATCAAAAGTTTGTTATTTTACAATAGCACCGGAGCGTGTTATTACTTCTCTGGCAGAGTTTGAAGAAGAATCTACCAGAGTTTATTACTATGATTTTAACCGGAGTAGTTAAGATCATATTGCTGTTCTCGGCCATCTGAGGGAGGTAAAGGCTTCAGATCAGGGGACAGCGGGCAGATGAATCTGCATTGAGGTATGTAGCAGTTTTTATTTTCTGAATGGAATTGATGAAAAAATCCTGCTATACCGTTATAATGACATGTATGTATACACTTCAGTATTCTGGGAATGGTTTTTCACCGGAACTACTCTGTTAAAGGTCACTAATCCTTTTAATAAATATTGTCATGTTAAACGTTTTTGCTGGAATGTAGAATCGTTTACATTGCTGAGGTACTGAGTAAATAAATGTTTGGGCATTATTTTCCACTTGGCAGTTGTCTGCTTTAAATTGTGACAGTTTCGTTTCTCCTCACTGCTGTGTGTGAGAGGGAGGGGCCGTTTTGGCGCTCTTTTGCTACGCATCAAAAAATTCCAGTCAGCTACTATTATATTTCCTGCATGATCCGGTTCACTGACAGATCTCAGGGGTCTTCAAACTTCTTTGAAGGGAGGTACATTCTCTCAGCAGAGCTGTGAGAATTTTTATTGACTGTGAATAAAAACGTTACTCTATAATTTTTTATGTCAAATTTAGTTATTTACTAATGGGAACAAACCTTTGCTAAAAGTTGTGTTATTTTAAACTTGATGCTATAACTGTTTCAGTTCATTATCTCAACTGTCATTTAATCGTTAAAGTACCTCTTTGAGGCACAGTACGTTTTTGCTAAAAAAGATTATAACCAGGTTGCAAGTTATTGCTAGTGTGTTAAACATGTCTGACTCAGAGAATATCTGTGTCATTTGTTCCAATGCCAAGGTGGAGCCCAATAGAAATTTATGTACTAACTGTATTGATGCTACTTTAAATAAAAGTCAATTTGTACAATGTGAACAAATTTCACCAAACTGCGAGGGAAGAGTTATGCCGACTAACTCGCCTCACGCGGCAGTACCTGCATCTCCCGCCCGGGAGGTGAGTGATATTATGGCGCCTAATACATCTGGGCGGCCATTACAGATAACATTACATGATATGGCTACTGTTATGACTGAAGTTTTGTCTAAATTACCAGAACTAAGAGGCAAGCGTGATCACTCTGGGGTGAGAACAGAGTGCGCTGACAATACTAGGGCCATGTCTGATACTGCGTCACAGCTTGCAGAGCATGAGGACGGAGAGCTTCATTCTGTGGGTGACGGTTCTGATCCAAACAGATTGGATTCAGATATTTCAAATTTTAAATTTAAATTGGAGAACCTCCGTGCATTACTAGGGGAGGTCTTAGCAGCTCTCAATGATTGTAACACCGTTGCAATACCAGAGAAAATGTGTAGGTTGGATAAATACTTTGCGGTACCGGCGAGTACTGACGTTTTTCCTATACCTAAGAGATTAACTGAAATTGTTACTAAGGAGTGGGATAGACCCGGTGTGCCGTTCTCACCCCCTCCAATATTTAGAAAGATGTTTCCAATAGACGCCACTACTCGGGACTTATGGCAAACGGTCCCTAAGGTGGAGGGAGCAGTTTCTACTTTAGCTAAGCGTACCACTATCCCGGTGGAGGATAGCTGTGCTTTTTCAGATCCAATGGATAAAAAATTAGAGGGTTACCTTAAGAAAATGTTTGTTCAACAAGGTTTTATATTGCAACCCCTTGCATGTATCGCGCCGATTACGGCTGCGGCAGCATTTTGGATTGAGTCTCTGGAAGAGAACCTTAGTTCGTCTACGCTAGACGACATTATGGACAGGCTTAGAGTCCTTAAACTAGCCAATTCATTCATTTCGGAGGCCGTAGTACATTTAACTAAACTTACGGCTAAGAACTCTGGATTCGCCATACAGGCACGTAGAGCACTGTGGCTAAAATCCTGGTCAGCTGATGTTACTTCTAAGTCTAAATTACTTAATATACCTTTCAAGGGGCAGTCTTTATTTGGGCCCGGGTTGAAAGAAATTATCGCTGACATTACAGGAGGTAAGGGCCACGCCCTACCTCAAGACAAAGCCAAAGCTAAGGCTAGACAGTCTAATTTTCGTTCCTTTCGGAATTTCAAACCTGGAGCAGCGTCAACCTCCACTGCACCAAAACAGGAAGGAGCTGTTGCTCGTTACAGACAAGGCTGGAAACCTAACCAGTCCTGGAATAAGGGCAAACAGACCAGGAAACCTGCTGCTGCCCCAAAGACAGCATGAACCGAGAGCCCCCGATCCGGGACCGGATCTAGTGGGGGGCAGACTTTCTCTCTTCGCTCAGGCCTGGGCAAGAGATGTTCAGGATCCCTGGGCGCTGGAGATCATATCTCAGGGATACCTTCTAGACTTCAAATTATCTCCCCCAAAAGGGAGATTTCATCTGTCAAGGTTGTCAACAAACCAGATAAAGAAAGAAGCGTTTCTACGCTGTGTACAAGATCTGTTATTAATGGGAGTGATCCATCCAGTTCCGCGGTCGGAACAAGGACAAGGGTTCTACTCAAACCTGTTTGTGGTTCCCAAAAAAGAGGGAACTTTCAGGCCAATCTTAGATTTAAAGATTCTAAACAAATTCCTAAGAGTTCCATCGTTCAAAATGGAAACTATTCGGACAATCTTACCTATGATCCAAAAGGGTCAGTACATGACCACAGTGGATTTAAAAGATGCTTACCTTCACATACCGATTCACAAAGATCATCAACGGTATCTACGGTTTGCCTTCCTAGACAGGCACTACCAGTTTGTAGCTCTTCCATTCGGATTGGCTACGGCCCCAAGAATCTTCACAAAGGTTCTGGGCGCCCTTCTGGCGGTACTAAGACCGCGAGGGATTTCGGTAGCTCCGTACCTAGACGACATTCTAATACAAGCTTCAAGCTTTCAAACTGCCAAGTCTCATACAGAGTTAGTTCTGGCATTTCTAAGGTCGCATGGATGGAAAGTGAACGAAAAGAAAAGTTCTCTTTTTCCTCTCACAAGAGTTCCATTCTTGGGGACTCTTATAGATTCTGTAGAAATGAAGATTTACCTGACAGAAGACAGGTTAACAAGGCTTCAGGATGCATGCCGTGTCCTTCATTCCATTCAACACCCGTCAGTGGCTCAATGCATGGAGGTGATCGGCTTAATGGTAGCGGCAATGGACATAGTACCTTTTGCACGCCTACACCTCAGACCGCTGCAATTGTGCATGCTAAGTCAGTGGAATGGGGATTACTCAGATTTGTCCCCTACCCTGAATCTGAATCAAGAGACCAGAAATTCTCTTCTATGGTGGCTTTATCGGCCACACCTGTCCAGGGGGATGCCATTCAGCAGGCCAGACTGGACAATCGTAACAACAGACGCCAGCCTACTAGGTTGGGGCGCTGTCTGGAATTCTCTGAAGACTCAGGGATTATGGAATCAGGAGGAGAGTCTCCTTCCAATAAACATTCTGGAATTGAGGGCAGTTCTCAATGCCCTTCTAGCTTGGCCCCAATTAACAACTCAGGGGTTCATCAGGTTTCAGTCGGACAATATCACGACTGTAGCTTACATCAACCATCAGGGAGGGACAAGAAGCTCCCTAGCAATGATGGAAGTATCAAAGATAATTCGCTGGGCAGAGTCTCACTCTTGCCACCTGTCAGCAATCCACATCCCGGGAGTGGAAAACTGGGAGGCGGATTTCTTGAGTCGCCAGACTTTTCATCCGGGAGAGTGGGAACTTCATCCGGAGATTTTTGCCCAAATACTTCGACGTTGGGGCAAACCAGAGATAGATCTCATGGCGTCTCGCCAGAACGCCAAACTTCCTCACTACGGGTCCAGATCCAGGGATCCGGGAGCGGTTCTGATAGATGCTTTGACAGCACCTTGGAACTTCGGGATGGCTTATGTGTTTCCACCCTTCCCGCTGCTTCCTCGATTGATTGCGAAAATCAAACAAGAGAGAGCATCTGTGATTCTAATAGCGCCTGCATGGCCACGCAGGACTTGGTATGCAGATCTAGTGGACATGTCATCCTGTCCGCCTTGGTCTCTACCTCTGAGACAGGACCTTCTGATACAGGGTCCATTCAAACATCAAAATCTAACTTCTCTGAAACTGACTGCTTGGAAATTGAACGCTTGATTTTATCAAAGCGTGGTTTTTCTGAGTCGGTTATTGATACCCTGATCCAGGCTAGGAAGCCTGTTACCAGAAAGATTTACCATAAAATATGGCGCAAATACCTATACTGGTGCGAATCCAAACGTTACTCCTGGAGTAAGGTTAGGATCCCTAGGATATTGTCCTTTCTACAAGAAGGTCTAGAAAAGGGTTTATCGGCTAGTTCATTAAAGGGACAGATTTCAGCTCTGTCCATCTTGTTGCACAGGCGTCTGTCAGAAAATCCAGACGTCCAGGCTTTTTGTCAAGCTTTAGCTAGGATCAAGCCTGTGTTTAAAGCCGTTGCTCCGCCATGGAGTTTAAACTTAGTTCTTAACGTTTTACAAGGTGTTCCATTTGAACCCCTTCATTCCATTGATATAAAATTATTATCGTGGAAAGTTCTATTTTTAATGGCTATTTCCTCGGCTCGAAGAGTCTCTGAGTTATCAGCCCTACATTGTGATTCTCCTTATCTGATCTTTCACTCAGACAAGGTAGTTCTGCGTACTAAACCTGGGTTCTTACCTAAGGTAGTTACTAACAGGAATATCAATCAAGAGATTGTTGTTCCATCCTTGTGTCCAAATCCTTCTTCAAAGAAGGAGCGTCTTCTACACAATCTGGATGTAGTTCGTGCCCTCAAGTTCTACTTGCAGGCAACTAAAAATTTTCGCCAAACTTCTTCCTTGTTTGTCGTTTATTCTGGACAGAGGAGAGGTCAAAAAGCTTCTGCTACCTCTCTCTCTTTCTGGCTTCGTAGCATAATACGTTTAGCCTATGAGACTGCTGGACAGCAGCCTCCTGAAAGAATTACAGCTCACTCCACTAGAGCTGTGGCTTCCACTTGGGCCTTTAAGAATGAGGCCTCTGTTGAACAGATTTGCAAGGCTGCAACTTGGTCTTCGCTTCATACTTTTTCCAAATTTTACAAATTTGACACTTTTGCTTCTTCGGAGGCTATTTTTGGGAGAAAGGTTCTTCAGGCAGTGGTTCCTTCTATATAATGAGCCTGCCTATCCCTCCCGTCATCCGTGTACTTTTGCTTTGGTATTGGTATCCCAGAAGTAATGATGACCCGTGGACTGATCGCACATAACAGAAGAAAACATAATTTATGCTTACCTGATAAATTCCTTTCTTCTGTTGTGCGATCAGTCCACGGCCCGCCCTGTTTTTTAAGGCAGGTAAATATTTTTTAAATTATACTCCAGTCACCACTTCACCCTTGGTTACTCCTTTCTCGTTGATTCTTGGTCGAATGACTGGGACTGACGTAGAGGGGAGGAGCTATATCAGCTCTGCTGGGTGAATCCTCTTGCATTTCCTGTTGGGGAGGAGTTATATCCCAGAAGTAATGATGACCCGTGGACTGATCGCACAACAGAAGAAAGGAATTTATCAGGTAAGCATAAATTATGTTTTCCTTCCTAAGATAGGGAGAGTCCACGGCTTCATTCCTTACTTTTGGGAAATACAACACCTGGCCACCAGGAGGAGGTAAAGACACCCCATCCAAAGGCTTAAGTATCCCTCCCACTTCTTCATTACCCCAGTCATTCTTTGCCTTTCGTCACATTAGGGACAGCGGGACATCGTCCTCCTGAGAGGATAACAGCTCATTCCACTAAAGTAGCTTTCGAGAGAAAAGTTTTACAGGCTGTGGTGCCCTCAGAATAGGGTCCGCCTCTTCCTTTTTGTTCCCTCTCGTTATTCATTCTGTGTCCAATGGAGCTTGGGTATAGTTTTACTAACAGTAAGGAATGAAGCTGTAAACTCTCCCTATCTTAGGAAGCCCAGAGGCAGAACTTTTTTTCACTTTCTGCGATGAGATTTTTTTTTGTGAAAAATTTTCTGCAGGTCACTTTAAAATTAAATTTTTATTTTAAATTAGGCTGTTTACACTAAGGCACCAGCTTCATTTAAAAAAAATAAGTTTTAAAAATATCCCTTGATTAAATTTGTTTCTTTTTCTCTTGGTCTAACATCACATAATTATAATGTAAAAATGTAGTAACAAAAAAGGTGCTTTGCTCATAAGAATGTCTTACACTCAGGAGTCACAGCTTTGCAGACTGTGAAAAGACTAGGGGGCGGGGTTGTAAAATACATGAGAGCCAGTCATCAATTTGCTGCTACTTTGCACCACTGCTCCAAATTGGACTGTACTCTTCAAACAGCTCTGGCTGCACTGTGTGAAAACTTACACAATGCAGCCAGAGGACAGCACTGTTTGATGAGAAAAGCCTGATGTACGCAGCACTTCAAAGTTAATATCCATGAAGGTTTATGCACATGTCCGGTTCTTTCTGCAGACCTGCTGCATTTTCTGAGATGACATCTCGGATCACAGCATGTTCTGCCTTGGGGTTAGGAAGGAAAACATAATTTATGCTTACTAGATAAATTCCTTTCCTTCCGGATAGGGAGAGTTCACGGCCCCGCCCGTTTTTTTCTTGTCTATGGGCGGTCCCCTATTATTTTTTTTATTCTTCTGGCAACATTTACACCCTAATGTTTCTCCTACTTTTCCTTGTTCCCTCGGCAGAATGACTGGGGTAATGAGGAAGTGGGAGTGATATTTAAGCCTTTGGTTGCCAGGTGTTGTATTTCCCAACAGTAAGGAATGAAGCCGAGGACTCTCCCTATCCGGAAGGAAAGGCATTTATCTGGTAAGCATAAATTATATTGTCTATTATGGAGAAGGACTCCTGTGATTTTTACCCCTTCATTACTATATGTTCCAGGCAGGAAGGGACTAAATCACTGTTACATGTGTTGCTGGCAGCTATTGGGTTATGTCACACACCATGAAAGTCGGCACATTTCTGCTTCCTAAGTTTTTGGTCTGGCTTCTTAAATCTGAAAAAAATGTTGAGCACGGAATTATTGCAAACATCAGAAACTTTACAACTGATCTTAATATGATTTCACTGCTTCTGAGACAAAAACAAACAAACATGATGCAAAATCGGAAAGGTTATTTAAACTGTCACAATCCCTCATGACATTTTAATTAAAGGGACAGTCTACCCGAAAAATGTTATTGTTCAAAAAGAAAGATCATCCCTTTATTACTTATTCCCACGTTTTTCATAACCAACATTGTGATATTAATATACTTTTTACCTCTGTGCTTACCTTGTATCTAAGCCTCTGCTGACTGCCCCTTATATCAGTACTATTCACAAACTTGCATTCTAGCCAATTAGTGCTGCTTCATAAATAACTTTACAGAAGTGAGCACAGTTATTTATACAGCACACATGAACTAGCACAGTCTGGCTGTGAAAAACGGATAAAATGCACTGAGATAAGAGGTGGTTTGCAGAGGTTTAGAAACAGTCAGAAATTTAGAGGTTTAACCTCTTAAGGACATATGACGGAATTTTTCCGTCATAAAACAATTGAGCAAACTGAAAGCTGTGTCCTTAAAGGGTTAAAGGTTGTAAAGTATATTATTATAACAATGTTGGTTGTGCAAAGCTGGGGAATGGGTAGTAAAGGCATTATCTATATTTAAAAAAAATAAAATAAAATCAAGTAGAATGTCCCTTCAAGCATTTAGTTTTTCACTCGAGAGGCTGCAGTGCATTCTTCATACTTAAAAGGACATTATAGTGAATACTGTGTCAGGGCTCGTTTAACACATTTATTTTGTATGCAGATGTTTTGCATTTATACTGATGTTATGCATATATGTAAAATGTTTAATATTACTTTAGTGACATCTCTCAATGTGCATTCATATTTATTAAATCTTCTTTAGAACATAGTCTTAAATGAATCTATATTCATATTTCCAGTTACGTTTCCTAAATAGTTTAGATTGTTCCATAGTTTACTCAGAAAACAAGCTGCTAGATTACGAGTTTTTGTCAGTAAGGCTTGCGGGGCTAACGCTCCTTTTTTTCCCACCGCTCCCTTAAGCCAACGCTGGTATTACAGGTTTTTCTTAAACGTGGCATTAGCCGCAAAAAGGTGAGCGTAGAGCAAAATTTAGCTCCACATCTCACCTCAATACCAGCGTTGCTTACGGTAGCGTTAAGCTGGCTAAACGTGCTCGTGCACGATTTCCCCATAGGAAACAATGGGGCTGAGCTGGCTGAAAAAAAAACTAACACCTGCAAAAAAGCAGCGTTCAGCTCCTAACGCAGCCCCATTGTTTCCTATGGGAAAATAAAAAATACACCCTAATATGAACCCCTGAGTCTAAACACCCCTAATATTACACTTATTAACCCCTAATCTGCCGCCCCCGACATCGTTGCCACCTGCATTATACTATTAACCCCTAATCTGCCGCTCCGGACACCGCCGCCACCTACATTGTACTTATAAACCCCTAATCTGCTGCCCCCAACATCACCGACACCTACATTATAGTTAATAACCCCTAATCTGCCCCCCCAATGTCGCTGCAACTATATTAAATTAATTAACCCCTAATTTGCCCGCGCCAACGTTGCCGCCACTATAATAAAGATATTAACCCCTAAACCTAAGTCTAACCCTAACACCCCCCTAATTTAAATATAATTTAAATAAATCTAAATAAAATAACTACAATTAAATAAATTATTCCTATTTAAAACTAAATACTTACCGATAAAATAAACCCTTATCTAGCTACAATATAACTAATTGTTACATTGTAGCTAGCTTATGATTTATTTTTATTTTACAGGCAGCTTTGTATTTATTTTAACTAGGTACAATAGTTATTAAATAGTTATTAACTATTTATTAACTACCTAGCTAAAATAAGTACAAAATTACCTGTAAAATAAATCCTAACCTAAGTTACAATTACACCTAACTCTACACTATCATTAAACTAATTACCTAAACTACCTACAATTAATTACAATTAAATTCAATAAACTAAATTACGAAAAAAAACAAACACTAAATTACAGAAAATAAAAAAATAATTACAAGAAGTTTAAACTAAAAAAAGCCCCCCAAAATAATAAAATGCCCTACCTTATACTAAAAGAGCCCCAAAGTAATCAGCTCTTTTACCTGTAAAAAAAATTACAATACCCCCCCCCCCACACACATTACAACCCACCACCCACACACCCCTACTCTAAAACCCACCCAATCCCCCCTTAAAAAAACCTAACACTACCCCATTAAAGATCACCTTACCTTGAGCCGTCTTCACCCAGCCGGGCACAAGTGGTCATCCGATCCGGGCAGAAGTCTTCATCCGATGGGGCAGAAGAGGACATCCAGACCGGCAAAAGTCTTCATCCTATCCGGGCAGAAGAGGACATCCGGACCGACAGAAGGCTTCTACTATCTTCTTCCATCCGACGAGGAGCGACTCCATCTTGAAGACATCCGGCGCCTAACGACGAATGACGGTTCCTTTAAATGACGTCATCCAAGATGGCGTCCCTCGAATTCCGATTGATTCTATCAGCCAATCGGAATTAAGGTAGGAAAAATCCGATTGATTGATTTAATCAGCCAATCAGATTGAAGTTCAATCCGATTGGTTGATTGGATCAGCCAATAGAATTGACCTCACATTCTATTGGCTGATCCAATCAGCCAATCGGATTGAACTTCAATTCAATTGGCTGATTAAATCAACCAATCAGATTTTTCCTACCTTAATTCCGATTGGCTGATAGAATCCTATCAGCCAATCGTAATTCGAGGGACGCCATCTTGGATGACGTCATTTAAAGGAACCGTCATTCGTCGTTAGTCCGTCGTGCTGGAAGGATGCTCCTCGCCGGATGTCTTCAAGATGGAGTCGCTCCTCGTCGGATGGAAGAGATAGAAGATGCCTCTTGGATGAAGCCTTCTGCCGGTCCGGATGTCCTCTTCTGCCCGGATAGGATGAAGACTTCTGCTGTTCTGGATGTCCTCTTCTGCCCCATCGGATGAAGACTTCTGCCCGGATCGGATGACCACTTGTGCCCGGCTGGATGAAGACGGCTCAAGGTAGGGTGATCTTCAATGGGGTAGTGTTAGGTTTTTTTAAGGGGGGATTGGGTGGGTTTTAGAGTAGGGGTGTGTGGGTGGTGGGTTGTAATGTTTTTTTTGCAAGTAAAAGAGCTGATTACTTTGGGGCAATGCCCCGCAAAAGGCCCTTTTAAGGGCTATTTGTAATTTAGTATAGGGTAGGGCATTTTATTATTTGGGGGGGCTTTTTTATTTTATTAGGGGGCTTAGATTAGGTGTAATTAGTTTAAACTTCTTGTAATTTTTTTTTTCCTGTAATTTAGTGTTTGTTTTTTTCCGTACTTTAGTTTATTGAATTTAATTGTAATTAATTGTAGGTAGTTTAGGTAATTAGTTTAATGATAGTGTAGTGTTAGGTGTAATTGTAACTTAGGTTAGGATTTATTTTACAGGTAATTTTGTACTTATTTTAGCTATTGTACCTAGTTAAAATAAATACAAAGTTGCCTGTGAAATAAATATAAATCCTAAAATAGCTACTTAGGGTTTATTTTATCGGTAAGTATTTAGTTTTAAATAGGATTAATTTATTTAATTATGTTAAATTTATTTAGTTTAATTTAAATTATATTTAAGTTAGAGGGGTTAGGGTTAGGTTTAGACTTAGGTTTAGGGGTTAATACCTTTAATATAGTAGCAGCGACGTTGGGGGTGGCAGATTAGGGGTTAATAAATGTAAGTAGGTGTCAGTGATGTTAGGGCAGGCAGATTAGGGGTTAATAAAATTTAAGTAGTGTTTGCGAGGCGGGAGTGCGGCGGTTTTGGGGTTAATACATTTATTAAAGTGGCGGCGATGTCCGGTCGGCAGATTAGGGGTTAAATAATTTTATTATAGTGTTTGCGATGGGGGGGGGGGTTAATAGGTAGTTTATGGGTGTTAGTGTACTTTTTAGCACTTTAGTTAAGAGTTTTATGTTCCGGCGTTAGCCTATAAAACTCTTAACTACTGACTTTTAAATGCGGTAGAAGTCTTGCCAGGAGAGGGTCTACCGCTCACTTCTTCCAAGACTCGTAATACTAGCGTTAGGCAAATCCCATTAAAAAGATAGGATACGCAATTGACGTAAGGGGATTTGCGGTAGCCTCGAGTCGCGGAAGAAAATTGAGCGTTAGACCCTTTCCTGCCTGACTCGTAATACCAGCGGGCGTTAAAAAGCAGCGTTGGGACCTCTCAACGCTGCTTTTTAAGGCTAACACCAAACTCGTAATCTAGGCGTAAAATAATTAACCATAGTATTAATCTGTAAAATAAATAACTCTCCCACATATTGGTTAGACTGTGCACTTTCCATTGTATTTGACTCTTTTACAGTTTTGCATATATAGTTTTATAGTCTAGACCTCATGCAGCTGCATTATATATACTAGGTAGTGAGCTAGGGTGGCCACCTCGGCCATGTTTTCCTTGACACTTATGAGTTACACATGCTGCAGGGTAAGCAGGGCGGAATATGTATTGAACCTCTGGACATTACATGAATAGTGCTCATGAACAGCACAATACATGTTCCACCCAGCACACCCTGCAGCATATGTAACTCATAAGTGTCCAGGAAAACATGGCCGAGGTGGCAACCCTATAGTGAGCTCACTATTAATAAAAAGAGACTTGCTGTGTTTTAAATAAGCAGTGTGTCTTTAGGTATATCTTGTGCTTTGAGCTTACATTATTGCCCAACTTCAGCAACACAAACCAAAAATGTCTGGTGATTGGGCTGCACATATTTTTATCTTGTCACTGGCTTAGCAGACATGTCCAGCTAACTCCCAGTAGTGTATTGCTGCTCTGGCCCTGACTTTAGGTATGTTGTGAAACCATTTGCAGGGTTAAATATACAGTTTTGTACAAGCAATTGTGGCTTTAGACATTATTTTACTCCAGCACTAGCCCAGCATTTACAATGACTATATTGATTCTTTATGTGAAAATGTACACTGCTCTTGGCAGATATACACTCTTTTTCCACTGCAAGAATTAGAATGACTCTAGGACATAAGTTTGCATGATTTATATGGCAAATTGTAACAAATGGGTATAAAACTTATATGCCTGTGTTAGCAGTTACCTTTTTTCAATCTTCTTCCTATTTTAGGAGATCGTTTATTAATGTCCCAGTAGTGTGGCTGACATTAAAATCAATAGAGCAAATTTGCTTTTTAGTTAAGTGGTTCACATAAATGAAATTATTTAAAAGGGAAAGAGAAAGAACCTTAGACTAAAAAGATGACTCAGAGGACTGTGTGTTACAATCCCAGTACTCAAAATTGGGATTTTTAAAGGGACATTATTATTTTCTTCTTTGATGCCACTAAAAAAGGGTCATTTAAAATGTATTAGTTTTTTCAATAGATGCTCTTGTCCTGGATAAATCTCTATCTATTTAATGCTAGTAGAAGTACGTACCAGTTACCCAATATGCCAGAGAGATATGGCTCCCACTGACGAGGTGTACCTTGTGACCGGGCATGGCCAGATTTTGGCTCTCCATTTCAGCATTCCTGACTGTGTGGCGACGGAAAAATCCTGGTCTGCTGGTGTCTGGTTCCCTGGAGGTGGTGAGTGTCCAGCCATTGGGGGTGTAAGGTGCCGTTTAGATTTTTCCTATTAGTCCATTTTATATTCAACATCCCAGTTATGGAGGATTCTGATTTTTTGGAGACGGATGTCTCTGATTCAGACTCTACTTCTTGCAAAGAATATGAATTGGCCCGGGTGATACATGCCCATCAGTTATGTTCCGAATGCCGTTTTAGAGTGCTCTGTTCCTTAGGATCGGGGAATCAGGTGCCCTCTGAGCTATCCTCCTCTGGGGATTCTATTTTCCATGAGGCGAGTTCCCTACCACCAACTCTTCTATGCATGGAGGTAACCCAAACGCTACTTATCCTTCTATGGAGTGTAGCCTGTTGCCACCGGAGGTTACAACATGGTTCGGCATGGCCATATCTTTGGCGCTGGCACATCTGCATCTCCTGGGAGTGTGCTTACGATATTGTCTGTGTTCCGTTAACCGGGGCTCGTCAGGCGTGGGATCGCCTGGTCCAGTTCAGCCCTCCAGGGGAGCAACTGACCCTGATGCCTCAGGGGGTCAACCTTCGGGGCCGGTGTGTTCTTTTGTCCCGGCAGAGGTATGTTGCACCTTTTGTTATAGACTGGCGCACCTTCGTGTTCTACTGAGGCACATTTTGGCGTTGCTGGAGGATCCCACTCTTAATGGGTCTGGGAATTCTCAGTCTTAATCATCGACTAGCTTGCTTGCATAGACATAAGGGGATGAAATAATCTTCTTAAAGTCTTTCTTATTTGTGTATCCTTTTCCATTTCTTCCTGGGCGATAACCTACAGTTGCCTTATCTTTTATTTTAATCCGGTGAGGATGATTTTTATTTGGTCTAAAGCTCATGTTGTTGGGTGATGTTTCCTTCGGGAACCTTCTTCTCTGGAATTGATACTCGCGATTTTGTGGTCGCACTGCTTACTTTGAGGACGTACTAGTCTTATGTTCTGTCTGACTGTTCTTTATCCCTCCATCTCGGGGGAGACTCTATGTGACCTTGACAGTGCTGGGGGCCCTTAGTTTCAGGCTGGTCCTGACTGGGTACAAATCCTTCTGTCTTGAGGTCTAGTTCAGACACGTGGCGCCTTTTTATATCCGGCTGGTCCGATGAGGGCGCCTAGTGATCACAATATGATTTGTGTTGTTTACAAGCTTCAACTAGCATCCTGAGAGGACTTGATGGTCCGTGGTTGCTTAGGGCCATGGGGGATTGGTTCAGTCCTCATTCGCCTTTTAATCTAGTGGGACGGGACTCCATTGAGATCCATGGCAACATGCCCAGTCTTTCCGATTTTTCCAGGAACTAGCGTGTTCCTTCCCATTGTGGGTTAAAGGCTTGGAGGATTTAGCTCCTTCATACCGTCGTTCTTACGGTTTTGCCTTTCATGGTCTCTTTGGAAGTGTCCTTTTATGACTTATTCCTTTTAGAGGCTCTCTTCCTTTGCGTCAAGACTTTCTGGACTTCGTCCGGTATTTCTGGCGGCTCTGGCCGCTTAATTAGGACATGAAGGCCATGAGGCTCAGTCTTCCTTCGGGAGTTAGTCGTCTCCATATCAGGGGTGATAGGAGGTGTTGTCTCTTTTTCAAAACGTTTTGCTTAGGGGATGTTTTTCTGCCCGAGTTTGGGATGCTTTGCATTCTTCTCCCTTGGGTGTGGTCCTCTGGGACGTTAATCTGAAAGGATTATGGAGACTAGCCTTTCTTTTCTACTCTCGGGTGACTCTGTTCTTGTTCTCATTTCCCTTTGTAGTGCCCTTGGGGCCTTTAGGCTCTAGAGAAATTGTGTGACTTTGTCACGGCCTAGCTCCTTGTGTGTGTGGGGGGGTGTTGACCTCCGGCTAAGGGTGTTCTCTTCCCTTTGGGCTGGGAATTACGAGTTAGTCCTGTACCCGTTCTCCGGGTTCCCTGGTTATCATCCCCTGTGAGGTCTGATTGCTTCAGACGGGGTATCTTGTGTTCCCTGGGGGTGTCGTTCATTCTAGGACGATTCTGGGTTCCGGGTCCAGGGTTCTTGTCTTGGATCCTTCTTGGATGTTTGGAGACTTATGATCCTGTGAACTGGTTCGGGACGACCCAGCTTTTTCAGAGACACTATGTTGCGACATAGGGGATAGCTCATTGGGCTTGCAAGTAGGAAGGCCAGAGTTCACATCCACCTTCGGGTACTGGTTATAAACTTTAAGGCCTGACTTGTCCTTCGGACGGAGTCTGCTTCTCTTCATGGAGAGTTTTTTTCTCTGTTTGGTCAACAGTGGAGTCTGGATGATATTTCTTTCGGCCCGTGTTTTGATCATACTATGGCTCCATGTCTTGTGGACATGTACACTGTTCTTATCAGTGCCCTTCCCTTTTGAGGGGATAGTTTGTCTTCCTTATGAGCTGGGGTTTCCTCTCTCTGGAGGGTCATTGTCCTGCCCTGTGTGTAGGAGGTTGGATCAGGTGGCTTATTTCTGAAAGGGGCAGCATCTGCTGCTCTGTGGGCTCTGTTCCACCTGTTGGAAATTGATCTCTCTACGTAGAGACTGTCTAAGAGAGTTGTGACAGGTCTTCCTACGGATCAATTGCACTTTTCTCTGTTCCAGGTCCTAGGGGGTTCTCCTCTGGAGTGCCTTATTTTGGAGGAGCGGATTGGGTTGGCACTCGAGCTCTGTTGGGGTGGGTGAGCCCCCCCTTTTTTCTTTCCATTCCCTTGAGGCTTGTGGTTGGGGTCTTTCTGTCCCCCCTATCTATCAGATAGGTTTGTCTCTTAGGCTGGTCCGGTGTTGGAGCAGGATCTGAGATCTGGTGCTCTGCTATTTCATGCTCGGAACATTCGAGGTATGATAAGCCTCTTTGAGGTTTCTCCTTTCTCCACGTTCAAGATTTGTTGGAAGGACTGGCGACTCTTAGATAGCCTGCAACGTTATACGCTAGTTAGTAGATACTTAGCAATCTGAAGGATCCTATCTTTAGCTGCTTTCTACTTGCCCTGCAAGTATTTAAGTTTCAGAGTCATTTTTAGATGACTGCAGTGTTTTTGCTTCAGGTGCTGTTCGTCAGACCTATCTGAGCTTGCTGCACAAGGTTTTGTTTCTGAATATTTCGGTATTCTGGGCTACCTTTTTGTGACTTGGGGACCTTTATCTTCAGTTGCTTCTAGAGTGCGGTTGCACTGTGTTAGGGGAAGATCCTCTCTCTGTTTCAGACTCCCGACCTTGTCCAGTGGTTTCTGTTTTTCTGGGGTCTGGGTGTTGCCTCCCCTTGTTTCTATGAGACTGGTTGGGTCTCTGTTAGCCTGATCTGGTTTCTCTTGTTATTTGCTCTGTGTTTGTGCCCTTTTTAGTTTTTTTTTTCTGGAGTTCCTTATGCTCAGCTAGCTCAGCATACTAAAGCACTGTGGCTACTCTGCACTGTAGCAAACGGAGGATTGCAAGTTCGATCCCCCGACGAGGTCTACTCAGCCTTTCCTCCTTTCGAGGTTGATAAAATGAGCAGCACCTTGAGTCCCTTAAGGGGGATTAGCCGCGCTTTACAAGTACAATCATGTTTTCGCCGTGTCTTTTCTTCTTTGTGGAAGAATACGGTAGTTGGTTCCCTTTCTTTAGTAAGGGGTGTGTTGTTTGGAGACCGACTGGTGGATGACGGTGTCTCTTGGAGGCTGTTGACTCAGTCGAGTCTAGTTCCTGCGGTCTCTAGCAAGGCTTGTGGACTATCTGTGGGTCAGTGTCCTTGGGCCTTTTCCTTTTTATTAAGGTTGTTCTCGGCTTCAGATGAAGCTGGATTTTGTTTGGTAGGGGTTTTCAGGCCCTCAGAATGGGCGGCCGCTTGTACCCTCCCGTTTTAGCATTCAGTATCCTCTATAGCTTGGGTATTGTTTTCCCAAAAGTAATGAATGCAGCTGTGAACTCTTTCCATTTATGAAGAAAAACATAAATTATGCTTACCTGATAATTTCCTTTTCTTCAGATGGAAAGAGTCCACAGCCCTTGTTTTTATGTGTTGGGCGGACGTAATTTTTGTTCTTCTGGCACCTTTTTACCCTGATATTTCTTCTACTGTTCCTTGTTCCTCGGCAGAATCACTGGGGAAGTGGGAGGAGTATTTAAGCCTTTGGTTTGGGTGTCTTTGCCTCCTCCTGGTGGACAGGTTCTGAATTCCCAAAAGTAATGAATGCAGCTGTAGACTCCTTCCATCTGAAGAAAAGGAAATTATCAGGTAAGCATAATTTATGTTTTTTTATGTTTAAAGGGCCATTATCTGTTAGAGCATGTAATTTTAAGTCTATCGACCCTGCAGCACTGTGTGTTTAACCCATGCAATGAGGTTAAACACCCAGCAAAAATACCCCTCGGGACTCATGGTGCACTGCTGGTCCCAAGCTTAAAACGCCACTGATCCAATCAGCAGCGCTAGTTGCACTTCTGATTGGATCAGTGGTGAGTTTTGCTCGGGGACAGCAGTGCACTGCGAGTCTTGAGGGTCGATAGTCTGAAAGTAAATGGATAACAGATTAGTGCATGTCATTTTTTGATTCTAATAGCCCTTTAATATCTGTTTAGAAGCAGCTCTTTTATTTTGAAAATTATGTCACAGCTATTTTACAGCCAGTGATACTATATGTTTCTTTTTCATGATAGGAACGTAGGTTGTAACATTTCATTTATTTTTTTATTTTTTTTATTAGGAATGGAAGTGGTTAATTCCATTTCCATTGGCTGTGTCAGCTGTCCTCCCTCAAGTTCCATGCAATGTTCTTATGTTGTGTTATTTGTAACGGACTCTCTTACATAGGACTGAATGAAGCAAACATATCTTTTTTTCATTCTGCCTGTTAATTACTCATGGTTGAAATGACATCATTCAGCAACTGTTACGGGATCAAGTCCATATGCCTTGTCATATGGGCAGCAAACTATTTTAATCATATCTTTAGATAGAACAGTACAGACTCAATATCATTGGTACATAATTAAGAATATGTAAAACCAGAGATATATGACAGTGACTGTTTGTCTTTATTTTAAAGGGGAAAAAAACACTTCTGCTGAATGGTTTTGTGACTAATTGGTTCCTGTCATTTTATAGTATTTTTTCAGTTTTCAGTACAACTGTTATAAATTGAAGTAATATAGCTGTCCTCTTGTTTAATAACTGAGCAATGTTTAAATATTGAAAATATATCAATATTTAAACATACTGTAAATTTAAAAAAAAAAAACTTTCTTTAATGCAATAGTTTAATCACAGATTTTTGTTGACCCGAAAAGAAGGAGTTTTCAATTCTATTAAAAAAAAATAATTGTGAACAATTTGTCCCTTGGTATATTTTGTGTGGATACATTTACTTATTAGATTCAAAATTTATTTAAACATATTTAACTTTTTCATGCAAAGGACAGTTTTAACATGTTTGAAGAGATATTAATAGTTGTCTCTGACTGTGGTGATATTTATTCTTTCCCAACTAGTTGTCTCTGACTGTAGTGATATTTATTATTTCTTAAGTAGTTGTCTCTGACTGTAGTGATATTTATTCTTTCCTTACTAGTTATCTCTGACTGTAGTGATATTTATTATTTCTTAAGTAGTTGTCTCTGACTGTAGTGATATTTATTCTTTCCTTACTAGTTATCTCTGACTGTAGTGATATTTATTATTTCTTAAGTAGTTGTCTCTGACTGTAGTGATATTTATTCTTTCCTTACTAGTTATCTCTGACTGTAGTGATATTTATTCTTTCCTAACTAGTTGTATATGAATATTTATTTAAATAGTGATACGTTTTCATTCCTAACTAGCTGTCTCTGACTGTAGTGATATCTGTTAATTCCTAACTAGTTGTCTCTGACTGTAGTGATATTTATTATTTCTTAACTAGTTGTCTCTGACTGTAGTGATATTTATTCTTTCCTTACTAGTTATCTCTGACTGTAGTGATATTTATTCTTTCCTAACTAGTTGTCTCTGTCTGTAGTGATATTTATTCTTTCCTAACTAGTTGTCTCTGACTGTAGTGATATTTATTATTTCTTAACTAGTTGTCTCTGACTGTAGTGATATTTATTCTTTCCTTACTAGTTATCTCTGACTGTAGTGATATTTATTCTTTCCTTACTAGTTATCTCTGACTGTAGTGATATTTATTCTTTCCTAACTAGTTGTCTCTGTCTGTAGTGATATTTATTCTTTCCTAACTAGTTGTATATGAATATTTATTTAAATAGTGATACGTTTTCATTCCTAACTAGCTGTCTCTGACTGTAGTGATATCTGTTCATTCCTAACTAGTTGTCTCTGACTGTAGTGCTATTTATTATTTCCTAACTAGTTGTCTCTGAATGTAGTGATATGTATTCTTTCTTTACTAGTTGTCTCTAGCTGTAGTGTTATTTATTCTTTCCTAACTAGTTGTCTCTGAGTGTAGTGATATTTATTCTTTCTTTACTAGTTGTCTCTGAGTGTAGTGATATTTATTATTTCCTAACTAGTTGTCTCTGAATGTAGTGATATTTATTCTTTCTTTACTAGTTGTCTCTGGCTGTGTTATTTATTCTTTCCTAACTAGTTGTCTCAGTCTGAATGTAGTGATATTTATTCTTTCTTTACTAGTTGTCTCTGAGTGTATTGATATTTATTATTTCCTAACTAGTTGTCTCTGAATGTAGTGATATGTATTCTTTCTTTACTAGTTGTCTCTGACAGTAGTGATATTTATTATTTATTTTCTAGTTGTCTCTGAATGTAGTGATATGTATTCTTTCTTTACTAGTTGTCCCTGAATTTAGTGATTTTTATTCTTTCCTAACTAGTTGTATCGGATAAAAAAAAAATCTATATTTTTTTCCTGTATATAAAATAAATTCCACATACTGAGTGTTACAAATATAAACTTCAGACTAAGAGGCCTATTTATGAAATGTCTGTCGGACCTGATCCAACAGTGCAGATCAGGTCCGACAGACATCGCTGAATGCGGAGAGCAATACTCTCTCTGTATTCAGCATTGCACCAGCAGCTCTCATATCTTATAATTTACTAAAAAAAAAAAAAAAAAAAAAAATATGAGGAAAAAATGGAAAAAAACACACTTTTTCTAACTTTGACCCCCAAAATCTGTTACACATCTACAATCACCAAAAAACACCCATGCTAAATAGTTTCTAAATTTTGTCCTGAGTTTAGAAATACCAAATGTTTACATGTTCTTTGCTTTTTTGCAATTTATGGGCAATAAATACAAGTAGCACTTTGCTATTTCCAAACCACTTTATTTCAAAATTAGCGCTAGTTACATTGGAACCCTGACATCTGTCAGGAATACCTGAATATCCCTTGACATGTATATATTTTATTTTTAGAAGACAACCCAAAGTATTGATCTAGGCCCATTTTGGTATATTTCATGCCACCATTTCACCGCCAAATGCGATAAAAAAAAAAAAAGTTCACTTTTTCACAAATTTTGTCACAAACTTTAGGTTTCCCACTGAAATTATTTACAAACAGCTTCTGCAATTATGGCACAAATGGTTGTAAATGCTTCTCTGGGATCCCCTTTTTTCAGAAATAGCAGACTTATATGACTTTGGGGTTGCTTTTTGGTAATTAGAAGGCCGCTAAATGCCGCTGCGCACCACACGTGTTTTATGCCCAGGAGTGAAGGGATTAATTAGGGAGCTTGTAGAGAGCTTGTAGGGTTAATTTTAGCTTTAGTGTAGTGTAGTAGACAACCCCAAGTATTGATCTAGGCCCATTTTGGTATATTTTATGCCACCATTTCACCGCCAAATGCAAGCAAATAAAAAAAAAAACTTTTCATTTTTCACAATTTTAGGTTTCTCACTGAAATTATTTACAAACAGCTTGTGCTATTATGGCAGAAATTGTTGTAAAAGCTTCTCTGGGATCCCCTTTGTTCAGAAATAGCAGACTTATATGGCTTTGGCGTTGCTTTTTGCTAATTAGAAGGCCGCTAAATGCTGCTGCGCACCACACGGAATTATGCCCAGCAGTGAAGGGGTTAAATTAGGTAGCTTGTAGGGAGCTTGCAGGGTTCATTTTAGAGATCAGCCTCCCACCTGACACATCCCACCCCCATATCCCTCCCAAACAGCTCTCTTCCCTTCCCCACCGCACAATTGTTACCGCCATCTTAAGTACTGGCAGAAAGTCTGCCAGTACTAAATAAAAGAGTTTTTTTTTTTTTTAAATAAAAATAATAAAATATTTTAGCTGTGATGGACCCCTGCCTTAGCCCCAACCTCCCTGATCCCCCCTCCAGCTCTCTAACCCTCTCCAGTCCCCTACCTAATTACCGTCATCTTGGGTACTGGCAGCTGTCTGCCAGTACCCAGTTTGGCCCCAAAAAACAAAGTATTTTTATTTTATTTTTAACTTAACTCTTTCTGTAGTGTAGCAGCCCCCCCCACAATACCCCCCACCCCCCTCCCCCTCCCAGATCCATTTATATTTTATTTTTTTTTATTTTTTTTTACTTTTCTCTCCCTTTCTGCCCTCATTGGTGTCAGTGTGGCTAATGCACGCACGTGTACAGGCACGCGAGCCTCGTGCACGCGCACTATGTTCACGCACACGCGCCTCGTGCACGCGCACGCACGCTCCCTCCCACCCGGACAACGGCACCATCGCTACCGGTACAGAGAGGGCCACAGAGTGTCTCTCTCTGCATCGGAGGCTTGTAAAGGGTATTGCAGGATGCCTCCATATTGAGGCATCACTGCAATACCCTCAGAGCTGCTGGAAGCGATTGTGATCGCTTCCAGCACTCTGTTAGACAACTGACGTACCAGGTACGTCCATTGTCATTAACTGTTAGTTTTTGCATGACGTACCTGGTACGTCAGTTGTCATTAAGGGGTTAATCTTTGTTAACTCCACCAATGCAAAGTGTTTTTCTTCTGTTATGTGTGATCAGTCCACGGGTCATCATTACTTCTGGGATATAACTCCTCCCCAACAGGAAATGCAAGAGGATTCACCCAGCAGAGCTGCATATAGCTCCTCCCCTCTACGTCACTCCCAGTCATTCTCTTGCACCCAGCAACTAGATAGGATGTGTGAGAGGACTATGGTGATTATACTTAGTTTTTATAACTTCAATCAAAAGTTTGTTATTTTACAATAGCACCGGAGCGTGTTATTACCTCTCTGGCAGAGTTTGAAGAAGAATCTACCAGAGTTTTTACTATGATTTTAACCGGAGTAGTTAAGATCATATTGCTGTTTCTCGGCCATCTGAGGGAGGTAAAAGCTTCAGATCAGGGGACAGCGGGCAGATGAATCTGCATTGAGGTATGTAGCAGTTTTTATTTTCTGAATGGAATTGATGAGAAAATCCTGCCATACCGTTATAATGACATGTATGTATACTCTACACTTCAGTATTCTGGGGATGGTATTTCACCGGAATTACTCTGTTAAAAGTACATTAAACCTTTTAATAGGTATTTATTATGTTAAACGTTTTTGCTGGAATGTAGAATCGTTTGCATTTTCTGAGGTACTGAGTGAATGAATATTTGGGCATTATTTTTCCACTTGGCAGTTGCTTGTTTTAATTGTGTTGTTTTTAAGGATTGATGCTATAACTGTTTTTCAGTTCATTATTTCAACTGTCATTTAATCGTTTAGTGCTCTTTGAGGCACAGTACGTTTTTGTTAAATAAGATTGTAACCAAGTTGCAAGTTTATTGCTAGTGTGTTAAACATGTCTGATTCAGAGGAAGATATCTGTGTCATTTGTTCCAATGCCAAGGTGGAGCCCAATAGAAATTTATGTACTAACTGTATTGATGCTACTTTAAATAAAAGCCAATCTGTACAAATTGAACAAATTTCACCAAACAGCGAGGGGAGAGTTATGCCGACTAACTCGCCTCACGTGTCAGTACCTGCATCTCCCGCCCGGGAGGTGCGTGATATTATGGCGCCTAGTACATCTGGGCGGCCATTACAGATAACATTACAAGATATGGCTACTGTTATGACTGAAGTTTTGGCTAAATTACCAGAACTAAGAGGCAAGCGTGATCACTCTGGGGTGAGAACAGAGTGCGCTGATAATACTAGGGCCATGTCTGATACTGCGTCACAGCTTGCAGAACATGAGGACGGAGAGCTTCATTCTGTGGGTGATGGTTCTGATCCAAACAGATTGGATTCAGATATTTCAAATTTTAAATTTAAATTGGAGAACCTCCGTGTATTACTAGGGGAGGTTTTAGCGGCTCTTAATGATTGTAACACTGTTGCAATACCAGAAAAATTGTGTAGGTTGGATAAATACTTTGCGGGTACCGGCGAGTACTGACGTTTTTCCTATACCTAAGAGACTAACTGAAATTGTTACTAAGGAGTGGGATAGACCCGGTGTGCCGTTCTCACCCCCTCCAATATTTAGAAAGATGTTTCCAATAGACGCCACCACACGGGACTTATGGCAAACGGTCCCTAAGGTGGAGGGAGCAGTTTCTACTTTAGCTAAGCGTACCACTATCCCGGTGGAGGATAGCTGTGCTTTTTCAGATCCAATGGATAAAAAATTAGAGGGTTACCTTAAGAAAATGTTTGTTCAACAAGGTTTTATATTGCAACCCCTTGCATGCATCGCGCCGATTACGGCTGCGGCAGCATTTTGGATTGAGTCTCTGGAAGAGAACCTTAGTTCAGCTACGCTGGACGACATTATGGACAGGCTTAGAGTCCTTAAACTAGCTAATTCATTCATTTCGGAGGCCGTAGTACATTTAACCAAACTTACGGCTAAGAACTCAGGATTCGCCATTCAGGCACGTAGGGCGCTGTGGCTAAAATCCTGGTCAGCTGATGTAACTTCTAAGTCCAAATTACTTAATATACCTTTCAAGGGGCAAACTTTATTTGGGCCCGGTTTGAAAGAAATTATCGCTGACATTACAGGAGGTAAGGGCCACGCCCTGCCTCAAGACAAAGCCAAAGCTAAGGCTAGACAGTCTAATTTTCGTCCCTTTCGGAATTTCAAAGCAGGAGCAGCATCAACTTCCACTGCACCAAAACAGGAAGGAGCTGTTGCTCGTTACAGACAAGGCTGGAAACCTAACCAGTCCTGGAACAAGGGCAAGCAGGCCAGGAAACCTGCTGCTGCCCCAAAGACAGCATGAACCGAGGGCCCCCGATCCGGGACCGGATCTAGTGGGGGGCAGACTCTCTCTCTTCGCCCAGGCCTGGGCAAGAGATGTTCAGGATCCCTGGGCGCTAGAGATCATATCTCAGGGATACCTTCTAGACTTCAAATTCTCTCCCCCAAGAGGGAGATTTCATCTGTCAAGGTTGTCAACAAACCAGATAAAGAAAGAAGCGTTTCTACGCTGTGTACAAGATCTGTTATTAATGGGAGTGATCCATCCGGTTCCGCGGTCGGAACAAGGACAAGGGTTTTACTCAAACCTGTTTGTGGTTCCCAAAAAAGAGGGAACTTTCAGGCCAATCTTGGATTTAAAGATCCTAAACAAATTCCTAAGAGTTCCATCGTTCAAAATGGAAACTATTCGGACAATCTTACCCATGATCCAAAAGGGTCAGTACATGACCACAGTGGATTTAAAGAATGCTTACCTTCACATACCGATTCACAAAGATCATTACCGGTATCTAAGGTTTGCCTTCTTAGACAGGCATTACCAGTTTGTAGCTCTTCCATTCGGATTGGCTACGGCTCCAAGAATCTTCACAAAGGTTCTGGGTGCCCTTCTGGCGGTACTAAGACCGCGAGGAATTTCGGTAGCTCCGTACCTAGACGACATTCTGATACAAGCTTCAAGCTTTCAAACTGCCAAGTCTCATACAGAGTTAGTTCTGGCATTTCTAAGGTCGCATGGATGGAAAGTGAACGAAAAGAAGAGTTCTCTTTTTCCTCTCACAAGAGTTCCATTCTTGGGGACTCTTATAGATTCTGTAGAAATGAAGATTTATCTGACAGAAGACAGATTAACAAAGCTTCTAAATGCATGCCGTGTCCTTCATTCCATTCAACTCCCGTCAGTAGCTCAATGCATGGAGGTGATCGGCTTAATGGTAGCAGCAATGGACATAGTACCCTTTGCACGTCTACATCTCAGACCGCTGCAATTGTGCATGCTGAGTCAGTGGAATGGGGATTACTCAGACTTGTCCCCTACTCTGAATCTGGATCAAGAGACCAGAAACTCTCTTCTATGGTGGCTTTCTCGGCCACATCTGTCCAGGGGGATGCCATTCAGCAGGCCGGACTGGACAATTGTAACAACAGACGCCAGCCTACTAGGTTGGGGCGCTGTCTGGAATTCTCTGAAGGCTCAGGGACAATGGAATCAGGAGGAAAGTCTCCTGCCAATAAACATTCTGGAATTAAGAGCAGTTCTCCATGCCCTTCTGGCTTGGCCCCAGTTAAAAACTCGAGGGTTCATCAGGTTTCAGTCGGACAACATCACGACTGTAGCTTACATCAACCATCAAGGAGGGACAAGAAGCTCCCTAGCAATGATGGAAGTATCAAAGATAATTCGCTGGGCAGAGTCTCACTCTTGCCACCTGTCAGCAATCCACATCCCGGGAGTGGAGAACTGGGAGGCGGATTTCTTGAGTCGCCAGACTTTTCATCCGGGGGAGTGGGAACTTCATCCGGAGGTCTTTGCCCAAATACTTCGACGTTGGGGCAAACCAGAGATAGATCTCATGGCGTCTCGCCAGAACGCCAAACTTCCTCGCTACGGGTCCAGATCCAGGGATCCGGGAGCGGTTCTGATAGATGCCTTGACAGCACCTTGGAACTTCGGGATGGCTTATGTGTTTCCACCCTTCCCGCTGCTTCCTCGATTGATTGCCAAAATCAAACAGGAGAGAGCATCAGTGATTCTAATAGCGCCTGCATGGCCACGCAGGACTTGGTATGCAGATCTAGTGGACATGTCATCCTGTCCGCCTTGGTCTCTACCTCTAAGACAGGACCTTCTGATACAGGGTCCATTCAAACATCAAAATCTAACTTCTCTGAAGCTGACTGCTTGGAAATTGAACGCTTGATTTTATCAAAACGTGGTTTTTCTGAGTCGGTTATTGATACCCTGATACAGGCTAGGAAGCCTGTTACCAGAAGGATTTACCATAAGATATGGCGTAAATACCTATACTGGTGTGAATCCAAAGGTTACTCCTGGAGTAAGGTTAGGATTCCTAGGATATTGTCCTTTCTACAAGAAGGTTTAGAAAAGGGTTTATCGGCTAGCTCATTAAAGGGACAGATCTCAGCTCTGTCCATCTTGTTACACAGGCGTCTGTCAGAAAATCCAGACGTCCAGGCCTTTTGTCAGGCTTTAGCTAGGATCAAGCCTGTGTTTAAAACTGTTGCTCCGCCATGGAGTTTAAACTTAGTTCTTAACGTTTTACAGGGTGTTCCGTTTGAACCCCTTCATTCCATTAATATAAAATTGTTATCTTGGAAAGTTCTGTTTTTAATGGCTATTTCCTCGGCTCGAAGAGTCTCTGAGTTATCAGCCTTACATTGTGATTCTCCTTATCTGATTTTTCACTCAGACAAGGTAGTTCTGCGTACTAAACCTGGGTTCTTACCTAAGGTAGTCACTAACAGGAATATCAATCAAGAGATTGTTGTTCCATCCTTGTGTCCAAATCCTTCTTCAAAGAAGGAACGTCTTCTACACAATCTGGATGTAGTTCGTGCCCTCAAGTTCTACTTGCAGGCAACTAAGGATTTTCGACAAACGTCTTCCCTGTTTGTCGTGTATTCTGGTCAGAGGAGAGGTCATAAGGCTTCGGCTACCTCTCTCTCCTTCTGGCTTCGTAGCATAATTCGTTTAGCCTATGAGACTGCTGGACAGCAGCCTCCTGAAAGAATTACAGCTCATTCTACTAGAGCTGTGGCTTCCACTTGGGCCTTTAAGAATGAGGCCTCTGTTGAACAGATTTGCAAGGCTGCAACTTGGTCTTCGCTTCATACTTTTTCCAAATTTTACAAATTTGACACTTTTGCTTCTTCGGAGGCTATTTTTGGGAGAAAGGTTCTTCAGGCAGTGGTTCCTTCTGTATAATGAGCCTGCCTATCCCTCCCGTCATCCGTGTACTTTTGCTTTGGTATTGGTATCCCAGAAGTAATGATGACCCGTGGACTGATCACACATAACAGAAGAAAACATAATTTATGCTTACCTGATAAATTCCTTTCTTCTGTTGTGTGATCAGTCCACGGCCCGCCCTGTTTTAAGGCAGGTAAATATCTTTTAAATTATACTCCAGTCACCACTTCACCCTTGGTTTCTCCTTTCTCGTTGATTCTTGGTCGAATGACTGGGAGTGACGTAGAGGGGAGGAGCTATATGCAGCTCTGCTGGGTGAATCCTCTTGCATTTCCTGTTGGGGAGGAGTTATATCCCAGAAGTAATGATGACCCGTGGACTGATCACACAACAGAAGAAAGGAATTTATCAGGTAAGCATAAATTATGTTTACTCCTTGGCAAGGGACCTCTTAATAAAGTAAGCCTGGACTTTATTCTAACATAAAAATATCTTAAATATCTATATGCAATGGTAAATAACCTATACGGTTAGGTATAAATATCTAGTCCGCTCTTAAAATAACAAATATATACGTATAGAGGTTGAATCTGGTACAAATCACAAAACTATAAAAAAATGGAAATGCACTAAGGACTATATGTCAATAACAGGACAAAGCCTTGCACATTTATCTATACAGTACATATAATCAGCAATAGCAAGAAATCAGCTAATAATTGTGCAAATAGATAATAGTGCACATCAATTCAAATAACAACTCCCATCAATCTATTACTAGGTATAAATAACAAGCTCAGCACTATATCATGCAAAGTATAGTCCCAAATCTCCTGATTTAAAGGGACACCAAACCCAAAATTTTTCTTTCGTTATTCATACAGATACGTAGCATTGGGGCCCCCCAGTTCTTAGTCTTCATAATCATTATATATATATATATATATATATATATATATATATATATGTATTTTTCTCTATCTACATATGTATAATATTAAATATATTTTTATATATATATATATATATATATATATATATATATATATATATATATATATATATATATATATATATATATATATATATATATAAGAGAGAGAGAGAGAGTGTCATAGTCATTCCTATCATGCCCTGTTAGTTTCACTTTAAATTTAAACAGCTTTTATATACATTTAATTATTACCATGAAGGGATTGGCTTCCATAATTGTACAGTTCCTTTCTATAATCAAATATTGTCTGTTATTTTCTTTACCTCTTACACATAATACATTTTATCATGGAAGCTGTTGTGTTCATGTGGAGTTGACTTTTCTAGCTGTAGAATGTCCTGCCTAAATCCGATCAGCTTGGAATCACTGCCTAAAGTGCAGCACAAACAGGGATGCTGCTTTACAGATGCTCTGTCCCATTAACCCTGAAATTACAGTTTAGTTGGTTCCTGTTTCTTTACCTTTTTAGCCTGCACTGGAATCTTGTTTAGTATTGAATTCTCAGTGAACATCAGCAAAGTGAGCATATGCGTCTCCGATTGTAGAAAATGAAGCAGGTGTCTAGCATGAGCAGGTGTTTCTATGGATGTCTGAACTTGCCCCAGATCACTAGTTGACTTCTATGATGTCTCCCTAACAGGTGGCTAGAGGCACTTGGCCGACCATGTGATGTTTATCGAGGGAGCTTCCGGGGATGGCTGGCGACTGCAGGCAGGGGGAAGAGGGGCTCTTTTTTATTGCTTTGATGAGGAAATTGCCCAAACTCATGTCTCATTAGTGTTTCCTAAGGTCCTTTTGGAAGAGAACAACAGTTTAATTAAGAGCTCCCGTAAAACACGTTGTGCACACTTTTTCCCCCTGCAGCATTTTAGCACATCAGAGTCCATCAGAGTTGCCTGGGGCTGAGTCAAACAGATATACATCTGGCACACCATTTGTGCAAGCTGTCGATACATACGCCAGACCTCACACCAGTTCCCTTCCGCCAGATATACTTTTTGTTTGGGGACTAGCCTCTCTGGTTGATATATTTTTTAGATTAAACTGATCACTCTTATGTACTGCAGAAAACAAATGATAACCAACCAAATCTGCACAATTTTCCTTCTACCCTATTAGCAGCCTGGACTTGATAATGTGATGTAGCATATAGATGACTAGGTATGGACAGGAGTGGTCCATGTTAACTGTTTAGCTCCTTTTTTTATCTTTTGCAAGTGACCATCTATTGACATATATCAAATATAGTACAATTTTCTGCCAACAGGTATTACCACATAGACAGTGACAGTTCTAGAGAAACAAGGTGCAATGGCTTAAAAGGGACATGTTTAATGCAAAAAGGATGAGCTCTAATGTCTTACAGCTCTGCATGTTTGATTTCCTGACCCACAAAGGGGTAAAACACATAGGTAAAGTTTCATTCTGGAGTTCCCTTGATTGGTTGACCAGCATTGTCCTGCTCAGGAGCTGCAGTGCTTGCAGCTTCCATGCTGGAATTTACGTATCTATTTAATGGCTTTGGGGAGGGTTAGTAATGCTAACATTACATGTTCTCAATTGTTAATGTTTTCATTAGATGTCCCTTTAAGAATACCGAGTTTAAGTAGTTGTAGTACCACAGTCCATACCTGATGTATAGCTTTGTTATCACCCACCGTACATTAAAGTATCTTCAATCATTTCATCTTGAGCTGAATTCAGCTGTACAGATCTATGATAATAGTCTGCTGATGCCAGAGGGGCATTGTACACATCTGCAGAGCATTGCTTGAAATGCTGATTGTGTATTGTACCCCTGCTGCCTTATAATGCACAGTTATGTCCTTCAGACAAGCATTAATCACAGTACGGCTTGCTGTATTGGTATTCAGAGGAAACGTATTGTGTTAACTCATTCAGTGTCAGCTATGCCTGCTGTTCATTGCCAGTCATTGCACAACAGAGAGCACGATGTACCTAGCAAGTACACTGACAACTGCTCCCTCAAGTTAACTTTATTTATTTTTAATGGGACACTAATAAAGCTGACTAAAAATTAAACCAGGGCCATAAATATGATATTGCTATGTACAATTACTATGTAAATGTATACAATATACAGTCTGTAATCTCTATCATGCCCAAACTCCCTGCTACAGTTTATCTGCATTACAGTAGCAGGGATAGTTTAAAGGGACATTCTATTAAAAAAAAAAAAAGTCAGCATTTGAGAGTGTTTCAAGAAATAGTGCTCTGTTTTATTAAAAAAAAAAAAGGAATGTTGTAGTATTGAATAAACCAACTTTTTCTGTGGGATTTTTTCCTACCAGCCAATGAGCAAAATATATCACTTCCTGTTAGTATTAAACAGCTTTTACCTAACTTTTTTGTTCTTGCCAAAAAGTGACTTAAAGGACCAGTCAATACAGTAGATTTGCATAATCAACAAATGCAAGATAACAAGACAATGCAATAGCACTTAGTCTGAACTTCAATTGAGTAGTAGATTTGTTTTCTGACAATTTTAAAAGTTATGTATTTTTCCACTCCCCCTGTACCATGTGACAGCCATCAGCCAATCACAAATGCATACACGTACCATCTGACAGCCACCAGCCATTCACAAATGCATACACACTTATTCTTGCACATGCTCAGTAGGAGCTGGTGACTCAAAAAGTTTAAATATAAAAAGACTGTGCACATTTTGTTAATAGAAGTAAATTGGAAAGTTGTTTAAAATGGCATGCTCTATCTGAATAATAAAAGTTACATTTTGATTGAGTGTCCCTTTAAATGGATATGAAACCCAAACTTTTTCTTTCATGGTTAAGATAGAGCATGCAATTTTAATCAACTTTTCCATTTACTTATTTTATCTATTTTTTGTTTTCTTAGTATCCTTTTTCAGGAGCTGCTGATTGTCATTGGCTCACCTGATGTGTTCAGCTAGCTCCCAGTAGTACATTGCTGCTTCTACAGCAAAGGATACCAAGAGAATTAAGCAAATTTGATAATAAAAGTAAATAGGAAAGTTTTTTTATAATTGTATGTTCTATCTGAATCATGAAAAAAAAAATGTCTTTTATGCCCTTTAAGGAGAATGT